>NC_057794.1:133616373-133772497 GCF_018294505.1 Triticum aestivum
CGCCTCGCCGGATCGCCGGTTTTTCTTTTTAAAACCGTTCGGTTTTTTTGAAAACCCTAGATTCGTTTTTTTTCGAATCGCTGGTTTTTCTTGGTTCTTCTAGTTAGCGGACGTTCGTCCGAACGTTCGTTTTAACGAATGGTTCTTCGCGCATTAGATACAACTAACGAACGCTCGTTCATTAGTCTATTCGTCAGTTTTCTTTTATCGGATTTAATCCGCGATTTTCTCTAATCGCGATTTCTGATCCGATCTTAGTTTCTGTTTATCCTTTTGCTCGTTAGTCGGAATCAGGCGATTCAAGCGCCTAGAGTTTCGTCTCGAAACCCTCTTTCCGTTTAACCAACTCAAACAAGTTTTCCCTACTGTAAAATTTGACCTAGTTTCAGATTAGTAAACGAAGCTTCTCTCTTTCGCTGTTTGAGTTTCGTTGCTCCGTTTGATTTGATTCTTTTTGCGAACCAGAGTTCTTAATTTGAACTTTCTGGTCAACCTCTTTTATTTGAGTTTTGCTTGTGCATCATAGCTTGTTACTTATGTATGCTATTGTTTGCTTGCGATAGAACACCCGGAGTGTGAAGCGTGCTACTACGAGTCCCTAGGTTTCGTAGATCGTCAGCAAGGCAAGTAAAACTTTGATCATACCCCTTTATCACCCAGTTTTTATGCATTAGTTCCAATCCTCAAACATTGCATGATTAGGATTTCATTAACTTGCGGGTTGGGAAGTAGTTGATGAGGTAGAACCTATTGCCCTGTTACATTCAAACCCTTGGGAGTTACTCTACGCGTTGCTTATATACTATGCTATGCTATGCTCGTAGACGTGGTTTGGGTTTGAGTGATATCCATGACAGATGTGAGATTGTTAAATTAATGGTTCAACTTAAGGTGGCAACTTAATCAAACAACTGGGTGGATTGCGGCACCTGGAGTACCCAATGTTGCCTGTATTTTTTTGGAAATCCCGGAGTACCCGTGTGATCTTCCTATGGACCGCCGCCCAGGCTCAAAGGGAACTGAGATGATTCATGCTAGAAACTTCCGTGTGCAGCCACAAGCTATTATGGGCTCTAGCATAGTTGAGTAAGTTACATGAAGCTCTTGAAGAGGCAGATCAGCAGGTAGTGGGATGTAGGTTTGGTATGGTCTGTCCGGAGTAGAGAGTTAATGTTTTTGAAAGACTGTGTCTCGGTCATCCGTTTCTCAAACACCCTGTAGTGCGAGAAATCCAATGGAGGAGATCGAGTCTTGTGGGGAAAAGTGTGCAAACCTCTGCAGAGTGTACAATCTAATCATGGTCAGTCGTGTCCCCGGTTATGGACAATTCTTGAGTATCTAGTACTTGGGTTATCACATGTATCTCATCATGTTTAATTAATATTGTTGGGTTGTTAATCACTTTAATTGGGATTGAGTTGGAGGAACCTTCTCAATTATGTTTCAACTACCATGATAGTTAAATTAAAATCTATTCCTTTGTTGTAGGGAAAAATTGGCTTTTCTCAAAAACTGTAACCATAGAGATTTCCACCAGCCATATATGCATATAGTGATAGCATTATTCTGTTTCTGCTCTACTGTGTTACATTGCCAGCATATTCCATGTGCTGACCCGTTTCGGGCTGCAACGTATTATGTTGCAGACTTTTCAGACGAGGAGTAAGGTTCGTTAGGTCGTTGCCGTGCAGCTCAGCTATGTCGTTGGAGTTGATGGACTCACTTTATCTTCCAAGCCTTCCGCTGTTATCGCATTAGATGGCCTTAAGCCATATTATTGTAATAAGTTCTCTTTGGAGACTTTTCGATGTAATAAGTGTGTGATTGCTACTCTGTTATAAATCCTCGAGTGCTGTGTGTGTCAGCATTACCGATCCAGGGATGACACTGAAGCATAGAGACTTGACCATCTGAGGTCGGGTCGCTACAGCAACCAGGAGAATCTGCCAGAAAATTCTAGACTAGGTTCCTAACCAAAAAGAACCAGATCATTGACTGTCCAGATGCCGAAGCCCTAGCAACCTTCAAACACAGCATCCGTGATGAATGGTTAGCACGCCACCTCGGACAAGAAAATCCGAAGTCAATGGCAGCCCTTACGGCACTCATGACCCGCTTTTGCACGGGCGAGGACAACTGGCTGGCTTGTAGCAAAAATACAGCCAGCGAGGCAGGCCCCACCGAGGCCAAGAACAGCACCGGCAAGCTCCGGCGCCATAGACATAAACGCAGAAGCAATGGCAACAACACCGAAGACACCACAGTCAACGCCGGATTCAGTGGCTCCATGTTCGGCCAACGGAAGAAACCCTACAAAAGAAACAACGAAGGACCTTCCAACCTGGACCGCATACTCGACCGTCCGTGCCAAATCCATGGCACCCCGGATAAGCAAGCCAATCATACCAACAGGGATTGTTGGGTCTTCAAGCAGGCTAGCAAGTTAAATGCCGAAAACAAAGAAAAGGGATCACAAAGTGAGGACGAGGATGAAGAGCCCCAACAGCAGAACACGGGGGGACAGAAGAAATCCCCCCCCCAAGTCAAAACGGTGAACATGATATATGCCACACACATCCCTATAAAGGAGCGCAAACGAGCACTCAGGGACGTCTACGCGGTAGAGCCAGTCGCCCCAAAGTTCAATCTGTGGTCATCATTTCCGATCACCTTCGATCGACAAGATCATCCGACTAGTATCCGCCACGGCGGTTCGGCCGCACTGGTCCTGGACCCAATCATCAAAGGATTCCACCTAACACGAGTCCTGATGGATGGCGGAAGCAGCCTCAACCTGCTGTATCAGGATACAGTACGGAAGATGGGTATTAATCCCTCGCGAAGCAAACCAACAAAGACTACCTTTAAAGGAGTCATACCAGGTGTAGAGGCCCGCTGTACGGGCATAATCACGCTGGAGGTGGTCTTCGGTTCTCCGGACAACTTCCGAAGCGAAGAGTTAATCTTTGATATCGCCCCCTTCCGCAGCGGCTACCACGCACTGCTTGGACAAACCGTGTTTGCTAGATTTAACGCAGTGCCACACTATGCTTATCTTAAGCTCAAGATGCCCGGTCCACACGGCGTCATAATAGTCAATGGCACTACGGAACGCTCCATCCGAACAAAGGAGCAAACTGTCGCCCTAGCAGCAGAAGTACAGAGCAGTCTTCTCAAGCATCATCATAATCCAGCTGCCGAGCCCCTGGACACCTTCAAGAGGGTCCGGACTATACCGCAACAGGACAGCGCGGCCCGTCAAGAGCTCGATTAGCAATTCGGTCTTCGTCACAGCCCCAATGAGGTAGTGGCATTCGCACCACACGTACACAATTACGCACTCAAAATTCCATGGACATCAACGGAGGCACGAGATAACCCGGGGTCTACAATTCGGCCAGGCCGATCCCGGACACACATACTTTTACTCCTTTTCTTGTTTCAGGCACCCTTTTTCCGCGGCCCTGATGTCAAGTCCTTTAGAAGGACCGAAATGCAACGGAGGCAAGCAACACAGGTGTGTAGGGTAACCTTTATACGTTCTTCTTGACGGTATTCATACTTATTTCTCAGGACCCGCACAGTGCGCCCTATTGATTCCGGCATGTTAAACGGCCAGATACTTCTCGCACCATATGTACAAGATACGCCTTGACGTATCCATCCAGTTATAATAAAAATGGTTCGTGGCCCAGTTCCTATGGTTTTCGCTTCTTACCTCGTTTTATTTCGATCTGCCTATTTGCTGCATCGACACTCTTACATTTCATATTCGCCAGGGGCTACCTATCGCCCCACAATACGGCAGCACAGTCCGAACACTTCTTATATATAAGTTTGGCACCCCGAATTTAGCATTATATGCATTGGCTTCGAATCATATCTTTTGTCAATAGTTGGGTTACCCGGCTCCTGTGCTTGCTACCCTACGTTCCACTCCATCGGCTAGGGTAGTAAAGGGAGAACTACTGCGATTGTGCCCTGGCTTTGACCAGACGAGCACCTCAGTAGAGAAAGCCAAAAACTGACTGTCATGATGCGGCGAGAGCCGGTCAGCTACCCGAGGGTTACAAATCGTTGGAGATTTTTTCCGCGTTACGCGAGAGATCGGCACTTCCCGATCAGATGCTGACAATACTCTGGCTTAAACCAGGGGCTGCGCCCATGCTTTATTATAAAACTCCTATGGCTAAGTGAGGGTGTTAAAGCCATAAAGTCTGATTGCCTTGTTCGTTGCACTAAACAACTCCTTCAGGACCGTGTAATTGGATCAAGATTGTTTAGATTCCATCCCGAACACCTTCATACTATCTATGTGAGGGCAGAAGCCGACGACTGGCCAACCCTCAGATTACACACAACACGGCCGCACAGGAGGAAACAATTCAAAGCATAATAAAAATACTTCACAAAAACTGGCTTTGTTCACATGATACAAAGGCAACATGAATACATTTATTCAAATACAATGTCCCGCGAGCATTGCGTCGCCGCAAGTCGAGACCCTTCTACGACATCCTCGAAATATCGCTCGGGTGTGCGGTGCTCCTTGCCCTCCGGCGGCCTGCTGGCAACTTCAACAGCGTTCATCTTCGCCCACCACATCTTGCAGCGAGCGAAAGCCATACGGGCACCTTCAATACAGACGGAGCGCTTGATAACGTCCAGCCGAGGACAGGCGTTCACCATTCGCCTCATGAGTCCGAAGTAGCTACTAGGCATAGCTTCGGCTGGCCACAGACGGATTATCAAATCCTTAATGGCTAGTTCGGCCACCCTATGCAGCTCCACCAGCCGTTTCAGCTGATCGGTGAAGGATACGGGATGCTCTGGTGCCGCATACTACAACCAGAAGAGCCTCTCCGAAGAGCCCCCTCCTTCGGCTCAATAGAACTCCACGGCGTCTGATACACTGCGGGGCAAATCCGCAAAAGCACCTGGGGAACTCCGAACCCGGGTTAGTAAAAGGTATCGCTTCTCCGCATACTTGCTTTGCATCTTAAATGCCTTACCCACCGTGATCTTCTTGGCCTCCTAGATCTCCTGGAGGGCGGCCTGGGCCTCATTCCATGCGGTCTCCGTGCTCTGACGAGCCTTGGCGAGTTTGGTCCGTCGAACCGACGCATCATGCTCTAAGGCCTCGCATTTTTTCACCGCATCCTGGAGCTCCTAGTGGACTTCTTTGACCCGGGCATTTAGCTTCTTACGGCGGCTTGCTGCTGGACAGCCTGCTCCTTGGCCTCGCCCAGGGCCTTCCTCAGGGCCTCGACCTCGGTCACGGCTTCTGCACATATCACAATAACGCTGTCAATATACATCGCTTATCCTTTCCCGAACATATAGCAAGTCGTTCCTCACCTTGCCTCTCCTGGAGCCGAACCTTAACCTCGCCGAGCTCGTTCTCGGTCCACTCCAGCCTCCACTTCAGCTCGGAGACCTCGGCAGCATGCGAGGTCGCGGCCAACAGGCCTGCTTATTAATACATATTCAGTCAGCCTCTTATAATTAAGGATTGATCCCCTGTCCGGTCCTCCTCACCGAACACCGGACAACATCCTAGGGGCTATGGACTATACGGGGTTTTTCTCTTTCTTACCTCAAAACCTGTTAACAGGATGCTGCAGGCTTCATTCAGTCCGCTCTTGGCGGACTAAACCTTCTCAATCACCGCACCCATAAGGATACGGTGCTCGTCGACGACGGAGGCGCTTCATAGCGCCCCCATCAGCTCATCTGGCGCTCCTGGATGGACAGGAGCCATCGGTGGAGGCAACGCACCCCCCCCCCCTCCTTCAAAGGGGGCTGCTCGCCCGACTCCGGAGCCATATTGGTCTCCGGAATCGTATTCGGCTGAGGGCCGAACTGGATACGGCCCTCTTTGCCAGTCTTCATGGGGATTGACTCCCCCGTGTGTTCGGCAGTGGAGGTCCCCCCTTGAGGCGCCTCCTGGACAACGTCCTGGGCTCCTCCCCTTGGAGCGGTCCTCTAGGATAACACTTCGGTGTCTTCCCTGGCCCTAGGGGAGTAAGCAGGCGGTGGCGACATGCTCGCCATCTTCGATGGAGCCAATGAACCTCCAGATGAGGATCGCTGGATAAGGTCACAGGGCGGACTGCAATAGCGTGGATCAACCATGTTAGAATAATAAAAGGAAAGGGTTGGTATGCGCATGAATAAGCCAATGTCACTTACGATGCGGCCTGGGGCCTAGTATGGGGGTGACGTTCCGGACTACTGTCAGCGTACCATGCGGTGTTGACCGCTGGGGCACCCTTCCCCTTTTTGGGCGCTTTCACCTCCAGATGTGCCAAGGTCACCCTCTTCTTCCTCCTCTCTTCGGGAGGAGGGTTGTTTCCCTCCTCCTCCTCCTCCTCTTGCTCATAATTTTCCTCAGGGACAGAGGAATAGGCCTCGTCGTCTTCGGACATTGCGTCCGAAGTGCCCTTGCAACGGGGACCACTCTTGGCCCCTTGGCCTTCTCCTTGGCCTTCTTCTCCCGCGTCGTATATGGCGTCGGCACCAGCATCTTCGCCAGGCGCGGGATGACTGGTTCTTCGGGCAACGGAGCCGGACACTCGATCCGCTTCACCCTCTCTACCCAGTCCTGAGGAAGCAATACTAAAATCTCAGACATCATCCTCGAAACATTTAAGTTGGGAGTACATCAAAAGTAACATACCTCGTTGGCGGGGCGGTTACAATTGTGACCACGGTCTGAGTCCGTGGTCGGTGGCTTCTCGTTGCCCTTAAAGAGCAACTTCTAGGCCCTTCGTGAGAAGTATTGAAGAGCCTTTTCAGGGTCTGGTGCTTCTTCGAATTGAATTCCCATAAAGAGCGGCTGCGGCGCTGGCACGGAAGAATCCGGCGGATTAGCATCACCTGGATAACATCAATGAGCTTGATGTCCTTAGTCACCATGCTTTGAACGTGCGTCTGCAGCGCTATCAGCTCGTTAGGTGCACACCAGTCCAGACTCTTCTCGACCCAGGAGGTGAGTCGCATGGGAGCGCTGGAGCGGAATTCAGCAGCTGCGCCCCAGGTGGTGCCGCGAGGTTCTGTAATATAGAACCACTGCTTCTGCCATTCCTTTACTGTCTTCACAAAGGTGCCTTTGGGCCATGAGACATTGGATAGCTTGCTCTCCATGGCCCCTCCGCACTCCGCGTGTTGTCCCTCCACCACCTTCGGCTTCACGTTGAAGATTTTGAGCCATATCCCGAAGTGGGGATGGATGCGGAGGAAGGCCTCGCACACGACGATAAACGCCAAGATGTTGAGGAAAGAATTCGGAGATAGATCATGGAAATCTACCCCGTAGTAGTACATCAGCCCGCGAACGAAAGGGTAGAGTGGAAACCCTAGCCCGCGGAAGAAATGGGGGATGAATACTACCCTCTCTGTGGGCTCCGGTGTGGGGACGACTTGTCCCTCGGCTGGCTGGCGATGGGCGATCTCTTTCGCCAAATATCCGGCCGCCCGGAGCTTAGTAATGTCCTCCTCCTTGACGGAGGAGACCATCCACTTGCCCTGACCACCAGATCCGAACATGGTTGCTTGAGTGGAAAGGAGATGAGAGCTTGGGCGTTGGAGCTTGAGATCGAAAATGCGGAGACAGAGAGAGACAGCGTGAGGAGAGGAAGAGGGAATCCTTATCCCCTTATAAAGGCAACAAATATTAAACGCCTCCTCACTCGCTTTAGGATTCGCATGTTCCCTAGGGCTGTATAAATGGCACGATTGAGTTACCCATGCCCGCATTGATGAGAATCCCGCAATAAGGGGACACGATCTTTGTTTTGACAAGACATGCCCGTAGCAACCACACCTCATAGCGTGGATTGGCTGAAGAAAAACGGTTCGAAATTATAACCGGACAGACGCGATGTCGTGTTGAGAAAAAGCTGTCAACAGATTAGATTCGTGCAAATATTATATTCTCTCTGTGGTTGTGTGTGTGACAGGTCCGGATACTATCATTACATCCGAGGACTATCTTGGAGTTCGGAGAAAGGGGAACCCGCCTTGCAATTCCGAAGACAATCTGCATGCCGGACTCCTCGTCATTGAAGCTAGGTTCAGGGGCTACTGAGGGAGTCCTGGACTAAGGGGTCCTCGGGCATCCGGCCTGTTATCTATGGGTCGGACTGATGGGCTGTGAAGACATGAAGGCCGAAGACTGCACCGTGTCCGGATTGGACTCTACTTGGCGTGGAAGGCAACCTTGGCGACCGAAGATTCCTTCTTATGTAACCGACTCCATGTAAACCCTAGATCCGGCCACTTGGTGTCTATATAAACCGAAGGGATAGTCCGAAAAGGACACCACATATACTCATTACCATACCCACATAGGCTAGACTTCTAGGGTTTAGCCATTACGATCTCGTGGTAGATCCACTCTTGTAACACTCATATTCATCAATATCAATCAAGCAGGACGTAGGGTTTTACCTCCATAGAGAGGGCCCGAACCTGGGTAAACATCGTGTCCCCGTCTCCTGTTACCATCGATCCTAGACGCATAGTTCGGGACCCCCCTACCCGAGATCCGTCGGTTTTGACACCGACAACTGTTTTATCGGAGAAGGTTAGACCAAAAAATAGCCTTTCATGCAACCGCGCGCAGGCGTTTTGGCAGTCGTTTAACGTGCAGACAGCTCCAAAAGTTTCCCTTCCAGACATGATTCTTCACCAATTTCATCCCCGTTCGATCCCACGAGATCCTTGGCTCGTAAAGAATAGATTGGGAGTGAATTTGGCTCATCTAGAGCCCTTGGATGAAGCTCATCAAGAGAGGAGACAAGGGAGGCTCCTATATATGTCATCCTCAACCCTAGCCGCCGCCTCCATCCTCACACCATCTCATTCATCCACAACCATCAGCATTGCTGCTTCACACCAGAGAAGGAGGAACAACGCGAAGGGAAGAAGGAGGAGGCTCCACCACCATGAGCACCGCCCTTCAGGCTGGTGATCTCGCGCCAGTGCCGCCACCATCGGTGGCACCCCCATCTCCATCACCACCGCTGCGGCCACCACCACCATCATCATCATCACCACCGCCCCGCCGCCACCACCACCATGTCTCCTTCCTTCATCGGCTTGATGTCGGCTTGTAACTTGTCCCTAACCTTTATGTCTTTGACTGGGTAGTTGTACTAGTTCTTGAGGATATGGTTGAACCCTTTAGATATCTGTTGCGGTCCAATATTAATTGTTCATGATTCGGGTTAGTAACCCTCGTGAATGTTGGGAGGAGCACTCACTCAAATTTGTTCCTTGTGCCGTGAAGTATATTACTATCGTTGTGAAGGGTTAGGGTGTTGGGGTAATTCGAGGTGACAGTAAAAGCCTCGATTCCTCGCCATTGAAATTAATAGGAGAATTATGGAGAACCATTAGAGAGGCCTTGTCCATGGGGCAACGCTTAATTATCATGAGTTGTAACCCTATGGGGGAGGCTATGATGGTGGCGTGCATGGCATAAAGTCTACCTCGCGTAGAACGTGTACTGTACCCGGCTCCACCCACTTATACATTTGGCCAGTTACTAGAGGATACAATAGTTTATATATGGTAGTGATTCTGGAACCCTCGAGAACGTCTTACTACTCAAGCATCATCCTTACTAACTTAGTGTCATTTAATTCCTGTTTTTACCTTCTTGTAAGTAGTTTAGTTAATTATCCCTTTTATCTTGTTTTCCTAGCAACTTATCGAGTAGACTGTTTTCAAACTCCGGTTTGGATGCGTACGTGGCTGCGTGAAAGTGACAACGTAGTTGCGGGGTTTGTGGTGCCTCCCTATTCGCTCCCTGTCTGTGGGTTCGACACTTTATTTATCACACGAAAGTGCTACAACAACCATGTGCACTTGCAGGTCATCAGCTCGCCTGGTTGACACATACCGACGAACATAGGGCGGGCACCGAGCTGCTCCACGCCCGATGTCCGCGGTCGGACAAATCATGGTGATGCAGACTCGGAGAAAAGGAGTTGTGTCACATTGATGTCGATGCAATAAGGCATGTTCCTGGCGGCGGATGCCGGGGACTGCTTGCTAAGCTGTTGGGCAGCGTAGAAGTAGGGAGGCTTTGTATTGATCTTGCCAGGACCGTGTTTGCACGGACAACGATGGTGGCGTCACCCCCTCCCCGTCCCAGGTCCCGCCCTGCACAACACCCACTGTCCGCACCACGTTCGCATCCTACACGTCCGCCGCCACTACCGCCTCCCTTCTTTTTTAGTGGTGCCATCTCCTTTGCCTTCATTCTGACGCGACAGTCTTGTCGTGTCGCCGAGTTGATCTTTCGGGCGTCGGCCTTCATTAGCTTTTCATACGGGTCCGTGCGGGGGCGGCGGTAAAAAGGGGCGGGAATTGGGATGGTAGAGTAGAGTGTTGAGAAATAGGGTTTTGCCGCAAAAAAAAAGAGTACAACTAGCTCCAAAGGCGTGGGTGCTGCCTTAGTTTCGGATGGGCCGGGAGTGTCGATGTCCCACATGGCTGGACTCTGCAAAGCCTCCTAGTTTGCTTCTGATTTCCGAGATGACTTGTGGACAAATACAGGACATCGTTGAATGGTTTGCGGCGTCCGGACAGCTCGATCTGGACGCTTGCGGGAGGTTTGGGGGTCGGTGTTGAAGCCATTATACTCTTTCCAGAGTTTATAAGGTAAATTGTTTTGTAACGGGTCACAATACCCCGTAGAAAAATTTCTGAAGAAATGTCTATCAATTAAACAGTCAACGTATCATAACAAAAAAGAAATCCATACATAATCCCAATGGAAATTCTTCGGTCATATTATACAGTAATTTGTCAGTTTCTTGCCCACTGGTCGACCTCAGACCCAATTTCTTTAGTCCAACAGAGTTCGACCCCGCTCCGGTGGCAGCATCTTTGTTTGTCAATAGCAAGGGGTGCAGTGATCATTCTTGTCAGAGACCAAAACCCCACTGCAAAATGGCATAACCACTAGTTTAATCCCGGAGCAGAAAGGGCCTGTAAAAGCTGGTAGCACGCTTAACCGCCAAAAAAAGCGGCACAACGGCCGTATCTTACACTGGAAGCAAAGGGGGTCGTCAGTGAGAACGAAAATTGGATCCTGGCAAAACGAAACCAATGCCATTTTCAGGTTTTGGGCAGTCAGACATCCTTCTCTTCTTCTCTTCATTTTACACGCGATTTTAGGCAGCCGTTTTGTTAGCCGCCAAAGTTCCTTACCTCATGCCTTGCCCACATGGACATACTCCCTCCATTCCACAATGTAGTGCTTCCTCTATCTCCGTGTTTTAACTTTGACCGTAAATTTAACTATCAAGACCGATTGCGGCAGGAGCAAAAATTATATGAGTGAATTCGTATTCGAAAGAAGTTTTCAATTATATAATTTTTTGTTCCGACGCAGTTGGTCTCGTTGGTTAAATTTATGGTTAAAATTGGACCTCGAAAAGCGCAGGCGCACTATATTTTGAAACCGAGGGAGTAGTTCCGCCAACCGTTTAGTTAGGCGACTCAAACCTTTTTCCCAGTCAGATACACAATTTTGGCAGCAATTCTGTTCCATTCTACACAATTTTGGCACCCGTTTAGCTAGCCGCCATATTTTCTGAGATCATGTCTATCTCAGATCGTCCAGGCTCGGGTAAATTAACAAGCACACCATGGGATGCATCAAAAGATAATCTAGGCTCGGCTAAATTAACAAGCACACCATGGGATACATCAAGAGATAGCAGTATAGGATAGTATAGATACTCCCTCCATTTCTTTTTACTCCGCATATAAGATTTAGACAAAGTCA
Source organism: Triticum aestivum (assembly GCF_018294505.1). Lineage (NCBI taxonomy): Eukaryota > Viridiplantae > Streptophyta > Magnoliopsida > Poales > Poaceae > Triticum > Triticum aestivum. The sequence goes on from NC_057794.1 coordinate 133,628,177, forward strand.
AACTGCACAAACTTTGATCAAATTTATATAAAAAAATATAAACACCTACAATACTAAAACTATATAGTATGAAAATACGTTTCATGGTGCATCTGATAATATTGATTTCATATTGTGAATGTTTATACTTTTTAATATAAAGTTAGTCAAACTCTATAAAGCTTGACTTTGACTAAATTTTATATGCGGACTAAGAAAACAGAGGGAGTAGATTTATAGTGTCATAGTACAAAATTTGTAAGAGCAGAGAGTAACAGTTAGGAGAACATTCTCCAAGAAGCCCGACTAAATATCTTAATAATAATAATCGAATAACAGTAAGCAGCTGTGACACAAGAGGAATTCAGTAGGACAAATCTCTTGATGTAGAAACTTATCTCTGACCCTTTTACCGAACTAAAAGTATCATTCTATACATCCCGCATCACAACTTTTCCATGGATTTCTCAGTCTCAGCTTAACCTGTCTCTCTCAACCAGTTTATTATTCACAACCCAATTAGCCATCAATCCAAGCCCAATTTGTTCCCAACTTTCAAATTTCCCTATCACCATGCTCCAATCCTTTTCGCCATCGCCACCGCGCAAACGGATGATCGAAGACGACGATGCGGAAAACAGACACCAACCAATGCAAAAAAACAAGAAAAGGATATATGCACCACGTTCTTCTTTACGCCGGTAGCTATCAATCAAGAACTGGTAATCCACGAACAACAATGACCACGTACTTTTGTGACGGCGAGCTCCGCTGGCTCTTCCACACCGGCGGCGAGGGGTGCGGCAAGGGAAAGTGAAACCGGCAATGCTTCTGTTGTCAAAGAATCATCGGTAACGTGGAGGCGGCGGCGGCGACGCGTATGGCATGGGGTATACTGGTGGCAACGGGCCGGGGTATGCTGGCGGTGGGGGTGGCCGAGGTGGGACAAACGGCTTGCACTGGAAAGCTGCGCAGTCGACGGGTGGGCGGGCAGAGAAAGCGGCGCACTGCTGCGGCATGCGCTGGGCGGGGCGGTTGGGGAGGCAGTTCCGGCGGTCGCCGTCGGCAGGCACGACGCGCGCGCAGGACGGCGGCTCGCCGGTGAAGAAGTTGTAGGAGAAGGTGAAGTTCTTGAGCCGTGGGAGGTCGCACACGGCCTCCGGCACGGTCCCCGACAGCAGGTTGTGCGCGATGTCGAGCTGCTCCACCTTTTGCATCCCGGCCACCTCCGGCGGCAGCGGCCCTGCGAGGGCGTTGAAGCTGACGTCGAACACCGTCACCTCCCGGAGCATCCCGACCTCCGGCGGGAGGCACGAGCTGAGGCCGTTGTTGATGAGGAGGATCTCGTTGAGCGTGTCGGACATGTTGCCGAGGCTCGCCGGGAGGCAGCCGCCGAAGTGGTTGTTGGCGAGGACGATGACGGACACGGGCGAATTGCCGAAGTTGTCGGGGAGCTGGAAGCGGAGGCGATTGTGGTTGAGGAAGATGGCGTCGAACGGGCGGTCGAAGAGCTCCCGCGGCACGCCGCCCTCGAAATCGTTGAAGCGGAGGTCGAGGAACCGGAGGGACGGGAGGTCGAGCACGACGGTCGGGAACGCGCCCACGAAGCGGTTGTTGCTGAGGTCGAGCTCGTGGAGGAGGACGAGGCGGTGGAAGGTGTCGGGCACGAGGCCGCAGAAGCGGTTGGAGTTGAGGTGGAGCAGCGCGAGGTCGCAGAGGAGGCCGAGCTCCGACGGGAGGTAGCCCGCGATGTCGCCGTGGTTGAGGTCGACGCTGGCGACGGCGAGCTCGCCCGACGACGGAACGGGCGCGCAGAACACGCCGGTGTAGCTGCAGACCCCGGGCCCCACCCAGTTGCCGGTGAGGTTCTTGGGGTCTGAGAAGATGGCCTGCTGCTTCCACGTCTGCAGCGCGACGTACGCGTCCCGCAGCCGCGGGCTAGCGAACCGCCAGGCAGGGTCCACCTCCACCGCCGCCGTCTCTCTGACCCCCTCCGCCCATACGGCCGCGGCCCGCGCTCCGCCCCGGCCGCTGCCGGCGAAGGCGAAAAGGCAGAGGAGGAGGAGCACCGCCGCCGTCCTCATCATCTCATCACCCAGATTTCTCGCGGGCGCGGAGAAGAATCCAGGGAACCGAACGGAGGCGGTGGGTGCAGCGCTAAGATTTGGCAGCAACTGAGTTGTGGATGGACGGAGGAGGAGGGAGGACGAGGGGGTGGAGGTGGAGGTGGAGGTGGGGAGAGGAAGACAGCTATGCCACAGCTCAGAGGGAGAGCGAGCGGGGTGGGAGTTTGGCGGGGGACGCGTAGCGGGGAGACGGGGCGCGGCGGGGGGAGATTTATGGTGGGGGGAGAGGATTTATGATAGGCTTGGGGTCCCCCGCATTTGTCTCCGGAGTACAGTACTACGGTAATTATGGCGGTGATGGCGTGGGTTCAGTGGACTGTACTGGACATGGCCAGAGGGCTGAGAGGCGTGACTTAATACATTTGTATTTAAACAAATTTAAGACAAGAATTTTATGACGAAGGAAGTACTATAATAAGAGTGAAAATCTGAAATTTGAATTGCTGGGGCACCTTCATCCATATGAATTTTGTGGAATCTACATCACACTGTGACGTCTAGCATTTCTTTTGTAAAGCATGCAACAGGCATCACAGAGCGGATCAGGATCGTCTGACGTACTGCACCCCTGACATGGGGCCATTGATGTGTGGGCCTGAGGCCACCTGTCAGTGTGCCAACGGAACGTTAGGGAGTCGCGTCCTCACAGAGCAATTCAATATTTTATTTTCCTTGTAATAAGGGTAAGGATCGGAAGATCCCTGGCATTTCATATCAAAATTATTACTCTTTCTATTCCATAATGTTGTGCATATAATTTTTTTTAAAGTCAATCTTCACAAACTGTGATCAAGTTATGGAGAAAAGGATTTACATCTGGAATGTCCAACATATATCATAAGACATAGTTTCATACTTCCTCCGTCCCAAAATTCTTGTCTTAAATTTGTCTAGATACAAATATATCTAACACTAAAACGTAACTAGATATATCTGTATTTAGATAAATCTAAGACAAGAATTTTCGTACGGAGGGAGTATTTTATATATTTGTTATTATAGATAGAAATAGTTTTCTTCATAAACTTTGTCAAAGTTTATGAAGTTTGACTTTTTCAAAAAATCTATCGCACTACATTATGAAACGGAGGGAGTACAACACTGAATAAAGGACCTAAAAAGAAACAAAAAATTACAATATGGCTCTCCCTTCTTTTATCTAGGACCCCAACCCACAAAAGGAATGCAATTGAGTCCTAACAGGCGTAGCAACTTCGTTGGAGACTTCATGGCCGTCATTTCCAAACACAAACCTTGCCAGCGATGGGCAAGGGAACATGGGCCTCACTTGGGGGTTAAAAATGGCACGACGAAAGCAATTATTTTGTTAATATGTACTCCCTCCGTTTCATAATGTAAGATGTTTTTTTGGCACTACACAGTATCAATAAGAAATTGAGTCCTCAAGCTAGCTCTCACACTCCACAAAACTATTGAAGATGTCAAGGCCTGTATCCGCCACTTCTTCTCCATCTGGCACCGCGTCGGTGAATAAGAAGAGAGGAGGAGTGATAACCCACAAGTATAGGGCATCAATCGTAGTCCTTTTGACAAGTAAGAGTGTCGAACCTAATGACGTGCGGAAGGAATCAATAAGTTGTTTTCAGCAAAGTATTCTCTGCAAGTGTTGTAAGATAGTTATGACATATAGTTTGATAGGAAGATAATTCATAGCAAGTAACAAGTAACCAGAGTAACAAGGTGCAGCAAGGTGGCCCAATCCTTTTTATTGCAAAGACCAAACCGAAAGTACTTCTTATAATGAGCAAAGCGTTCTCGAGGACACATGAGAATTTTGCCTAGTCACTTTCATTGCGATTTATTGACACGCATTCACTACTTTGATAAGTTGTTATGTGGGTGGACCAGTGCTAAGGTGTTGTTCCTACTTGAACACGCAACCTACATATGATTACCCCCTCTTGCAAACATCTGCAACTACGAAAAAAGGAATTAAGATAAATCTAACCATAGCATGAAACATGTGGATCCAAATCAGCCCCTTACGGAATAGCGCATAAACTAGGGTTTAAGCTTCTACTCTCTCCTTTTCGGTTTATAGGGCTCAATTCAAAAATCTCACCAACCATGGTAGATGGTGAATGGTGGAATACTTTTTGTAATTTGCAAAAGCACCCAATTAATGCTCTTGTTTTCCTCAAAAATTTATGTTTGCCATGTATTAATTGCAATGCATGCACGCATAAAGTACATGCATTGGTCGATTTTCTCTTAATACTTGCATGCAATTATTTAATGCGCCTTGAAATCTGAACTTGTGATGGTGAACAACCAAATTGAGCCTTATAAAAGGGAAAAACTAAGATTTTGAGATAAGCCCTATAAACCGGAAAGGAGGGAGTATCACTCTAGCGACCCATCATCTACTTACTAATCCCACAATGCCTTCCCTAGGCCCAAGTATGGTAGTGTGTCATGTAGTCGACGTTCACACGACACCACTAGAGGAAGAACAACATAGCACATCATAAAAACATTGAACGAAAACCAACTTCACATTATTACTTATAAGAGACTTCTCCCATGTCCTCAAGAACAAACGGAACTACTCATAAATCATATTCATGTTCATAATCATCGGAGAATAATATATGATTAACAATCTAAACATATGATCTTCCACCAAATAAACCAATTAGCATCAACTATAAGATGTAATCAACACTACTAGCAACCCACATGTACCAATATGAGGTTTTGAGACAAAGATTGAATACAAGAGATGAACTAGGGTTTGAAGATGAGATGGTGCTGGTGAATATGTTGATGAAGATGAGTCCTCCCACAATGAGAGGGTCATTGGTGACGTCAATGGCTTCGATTTATCCCTCCCGGGGGGAAGTTTCCCTGGCAAAATTGCTCCTCTAGAGAGCAAAAGTGCTCCTGCCTAGATTCCGCCTCAAGACGGCGACGCTTTATCCCGAAAGACTTCTCTTGATTTTTTTTAATGCAAATGGCTTCATATAGCAGGAGATGGGCCACAAAGGCCCTCTGTGGGACCAACCAGCTCACCAGGCGCATGTTCCTTCCAGCATTTTCTATATATTCCAAAATAGATCTCCGTAAATTTTCAGGTCATTTGGAGCTCCGGAGAATAGCTATCTCTGTTGTAGCTCTTTTCAGGTCCAGAATTCTAGTTGCCGACAATCTCCCTCTTGTGATAGAACTTGCAAGTTAAGAGAGAAAAGGCATTAGAATTGCATCAAAAAGTAAAATATAACTTTAAAATAGTAGTAGGAAAACATGATGCAAAATTGACGTATCAACTCCCCCAAGCTTAGACCTCACTTTCCCTCAAGCGAATATCGAGCTCGCTAAGCTTCACCATAGGTTTATAGAGAGAGGTGTCAAAAAACAAAATACGAACATAGTAGCATCATGATCATTATTATAACAAAAACTATCAATCATATAACTTCTCATGAACAAGTAACAATTCATTCACAAGCTAAAGTATAAACAATAAACTTTCTAGGAAACTAAAAAATTATGTTCTCCATCATTAAAGCAATTGCAATTCATCATATTTCCAAGAAGGGTCTATGTAAATGCTTTTGGTTTTAAAAAAATCACATACTCAATTATCATAGAGTCTTCTATGATTGCTGGCAATCAGAGCATATTTTTAGAACACACCGTTTCAATCAGACATAAAGGAAGATGGGGATTTAATGTTTCACCTCCCAACTTATTTATCTCAGGGATAATAATGTCAACGATAATAACTCATGATTACATATATTCAACTGGATACATATGCCTGGATCTTTCCTCGCCATATGATGCTTTTCAAGTTGAGAATAACTGAGGTTGGAATAAGAAAAAAATTCACTCTTGCATAAAAGTAAAAGTTAAACATTGAAAGATAGGCCCCTCGCAGAGGGAAGCAGAGGTCGTCATGCGCTTTTAATTGTTGGATGTGCAAGCTCTTAATGCAAAGGAATGTCACTTTATGTTGCCCATTATGATAGCAACCTTTATTGAGAAGTCCGTCATTTTCATCGTGTTACCATCACAAGTTCATATAAAGTTTATTTTTCCTTACAATGAACAGCCTCAAACCCCCTTCTCCCGGACAGATTGGCCTCATCGGCATCGTGAACTCCCTTATGGCACAGCTCGAGTACCTGGCGCTCCTCGGCGATGATCTCCAGATGCATCCGCCGGATGTCCGCCATGTACTCTTCGGCTGTGCGCGCCACCTCGAGCTGCTCGAACGCCTCCCGGTTCTCCCGTACCTCATGTCTATATACCACTCAATGGTCGATTTCGACGGGCGACGACACGTTGGGTGTGCCGATTGGAAATTTAGCTCCGCTTTGAAGTCGTACAGCACCACTGCCGATTGGTGGGAGCCCAGCTAGTACCAGACGCTTGTGTCAGTGTCTCTGATTTACAACACCCACATCCCCCACGGCCGCTGCCTCACACCATGGTCCTTCTTATTCGGCGGCGGCATCGGCAAGTCAGCATTGAAGGAGCACGATGGGGTCATCGACGGTGGCTCGACTGTGTGCCACATCGTCGATCCGTCGTATGAATCGATGGCGGCTTCCTAGGAGGGTGGGATCCAGCCATTTGGGGTGGCTTCGGTCGATTAGAAGGTTCATCAAAGGTGGGAGGGCCTAGGAGGGGTGGATTTGGGCGTTGGCAGATACGATGTGGTGGTGGGGGCAGCGGGAGGGGCGGCGCGGAGACGGGTGTGACTGCTTTCTAAATGAGCAGTTAAAAAGAAAACTCATTCGTACCCTCTGATGGAGAGGAAGTCGGGTTTAAGTCTATAACGCAATTAGAAAAACAAGATGCTATCAGATCTATAACACACGCACCAAACAACCTGATAAAAACCCTAAATTTATTTTGTATTGAATTAAACAAGGAATTCGTGAATATATGAGGATAAAACTAGCAACACGAGTGAACCATAGCAATCTAGATGGGCTTGTGTAATGAAGGTGGAGGAAATATTTGTCACCTTTATGAAAAATCCTTGGGGGTTCTCAGTAGCGTTTCCTTGTGGGCGATGGCAAGGCGATGATCTCCTTTCATCATGTCATACGCCGGCGCTGGGGAGGGAAACCTACCGCCGGGAGGGATCTAAATCTGGAGGATACGATAGAGACGAGGGGAAAGTGTGAAGTTATGTGCGGGGTTAGTTGTGAACAAGTAACGAGATATTTAGAGGGCGGGGTGGGGAAAATTTAGTGGGACAATTAGAAAATAAGGTGGGAAGGGGAAATTTTGGGGGGCGATGGAAACGAAATAATGGAGGGAACCCAAAAATTTGAGTCTATTCCTTAACCTTCATAAAAAATGAATCCAACACAAACATTGGTCTAATAATGTGGAATTTGTCGACTAGGATTATTGTGATAGTATCAATGAGGTTAAAATGTGACGCAACACGTGTAACTATTTTGGTTGACGTGTGCTCTCAAAATGTGTAGCGCATGATTAAAATGGATAGGTTTTATGATGGACAACCTTTTTCATTGCGAACATGTCGTGGATCATTTCTTACTAGTGTGTTGGTCATCTCAAGTTTATTAACCTCACATTTCAACTTTCCAAGTCATGATATTTATGCAACACCTAACGTGTCTACCATCCGAACTTTGTGCATGCATCGGTTCTTCATGTTAGCGAGGTCAAAATGTCTCACTACAAGTCTCAATTGTTTGGTTGACGTGTGCTTTCAAAAAGTTTGATCGCCCATGTCGTGTGTGTTACACACGATTAAAATGGACAGCTTTACGCTGCATGAACCTTTTTCGTTGTGGATGTGACATGTACCATAATGGACATGGATCATTTCTTCGAACATTGCTCATATCAAGATTATGAACCTTACATTTAAACTTGCCAAGCCCGATCTTAACCAATGCACACGAAAATAACACCTAATATGTACGATTGATACGAAACACCCACCGAGAGACTACCATCTAGTGTGCACTTGTTCTCCATGATGTAGACATCACACTATAGATGATTTCCAGAGTTAGTTCACTTGTGCTTTTGAAAAGCTTCATCGACCACATAGTTCATTGATACATCTCTAATATATCTATAATTTATGAAGTATTCATGTCATGTTTACAATAATTTTATATGTTTTTGTGCACTTTAATATAAATTTTATATGTTTTTCATGGACTAACATATTGACCTAGTTCCCAGTGCCAGTGTTTGTTTTCTGCTTGGTTTTGGTTTTCTAGAAAATCCATATCAAATGAAGTCCAAATGCATCGAAACGTTTTGATGATTTTTTTGGAACTAAAGAGACCCCTGAATCTTTGTGTGAGGACTAGAAGAGCCACGAGCCCCCCACGAGCTACCAGGGCACACCCAGGGGGTGGCCATGGCATGGTGGCTTGTGGGCCCATTTTAGCTCCTTTTCACATGATTCCAACTCTAAAAAATTCTTATAAATAGGGAAACCCCCATAAATAATGCTAGAACTTTGACTCCACCGCCGCAAGACTCTGTGCCAAAGAGATCCCATGTGGAGCCCGGTTCCGGCATCGTGCCGAAGGGGGAAATCATCACCGGAGGCCATCTTCATCATATTGGCGGTCTCCATGACGAGGAGGGAGTAGTTCATCCTCGGGGCCGAGGGTATGTGTAGAATCGAAAGTATGTCTAGAGGGGGATGATTAGACTACTTGACCAAATAAAAGTCTATCCTTTTCCCAATTTTAGTTTTTGGCAGATTTTAGTTATCTTAGCACAAGTCAAGCAATCTTAACACAATTCAAGCAAGCATGCAAAGAGTCTATGAGAAGCGGAAAGTAAAGCATGCAACTTGCAAGAATGTAAAGGGAAGGTTTGGAGAATTCAAACGCAATTGGAGACATGGATGTTTTTGTCGTGGTTCCGATAGGTGGTGCTATCGTACATCCACGTTGATGGAGACTTCAACCCATGGAGAGTAACGGTTGCGCGAGTCCACGGAGGGCTCCACCCACGAAGGGTCCACGAAGAAGCAACCTTGTCTATCCCATCATGGCCATCGCCCACGAAGGACTTGCCTCACTAGCGGTAGATCTTCACGAAGTAGGCCATCTCCTTGCCCTTACAAACTCCTTGCTTCAACTCCACAATCTTTGTCGGAGGCTCCCAAGTGACACCTAGCCAATCTAGGAGACACCACTCTCCAAGAAGTAACAAATGGTGTGTTGATGACGAACTCCTTGCTCTTGTGCTTCAAATGATAGTCTCCCCAACACTCAACTCTCTCACAGAGAATATGGATTTGGTGGAAAGAAGATTTGAGTGGAAAGCAACTTGGGGAAGGCTAGAGATCAAGATTCATATGGTAGGAATGGAATATCTTGGCCTCAACACATGAGTAGGTGGTTCTCTCTCAGAAAATGTGTATTGGAAGTGTAGGTATGTTCTGATGGCTCTCTCCACGAATGAAGAGTGGGTGGAGGGGTATATATAGCCTCCACACAAAAACTAACCGTTACACACAATTTACCAATCTCGGTGAGACCGAAGTGAAAAACTCGGTCGGACCGATTTAGCAAACCTAGTGACCGTTAGGATTTTCGGTGGGACTGAGATGCAACTCGGTTGGACCGATATGGTTAGGGTTAGGGCATAACGTAATCTCGATGTGACCGATTACACAAACTCGGTGGGACCGATTTTGGTAATAAGCTAACCAGAGAGTTGGTCAGGTAAACTTGGTGGGACCGATCACTCATTTCGGTGGGACCGAAATGTTACGAAAGAGAAACAGAGAGTTTACATTGCAATCTCGGTGGGGCCGATCGCTCATCTCGGTAGGACCGAAACGTTACGAAGGGAAACAGAGAGATTACAACCCCATCTCGGTGTGACCGAAATCCCTATCGGTGAGACCGATTTGCCTAGGGTTTGTGGTAGTGGCTATGACATTTGAAACTCGGTGGCACCAGAGAAAAAGAATCGGTAGGGCTGAGTTTGACTTTTGGTTTAGGTCATATGTGGATGTGGGAAGGTAGTTGAGGGTTTTGGAGCATATCACTAAGCACTGTGAAGCAAGAACCTCATTAAACAACACATCATCCCTCCTTGATAGTATTGGCTTTTCCTATAGACTCAATGTGATCTTGGATCACTAAAATATAAAATGTAGAGTCTTGAGCTTTGAGCTTGAGCCAATCTTTTTGTCCTTAATATTTTGAGGGGTCCACATTCCTCATCCATGTCATGCCATTCATTGAGCTTTTCCTGAAATATTAATCTTGGAATAGCATTAGCTCAATGAGCTATATGTTGTTAGGAATTACCAAAACCACCTAGGGATAGTTGCACTTTCAATCTCCCCGTTTTTGGTAATTGATGACAACATATAGATCAAAGCTTCGACAAATGATAATAAGAGTGAAAAACATTGTCGCTTTGAGAAGTATGTGAAAGGCAAGAGCTCCCCCTAAATTTGTGCATAGTTTATGGTTTGCTTTGGACTGCAAATGCACAAAGAGTTAGGCTCATGGGTTACTCTTCCATGTCACATACATCTTGGTGGAGCGCTCAAAATGATAATAATTAAATGCATGCACTCATCACCAAGCAAAGTGAATGATAATATAGGGATAAAAGGATAATGTCATCCAACAAGCATTAATGTAGCATATGATCAAACACATGATCATCCAAGTATCACATAGACAAAAGGTATCTCAAACAAGCAAAGCAAATAAAGTTCAACCACCAAAGCAAGAGAGAATAAAAAGCAACACTCTCTCTCGAAGCCTATGATCTATACATTTTTCTCCCCCTTTGGCAACAAGTTACCAAAAAGTTCCTCGAAAATGCATAGCACTAAATCGTCTCTCAGGCTTGGTCTTCAGGTGGTGGTGTTCGGATAACTCCAAGAACGAAGGCTTCAGTCGAAGTAGATGGAGCTAATGGAGTAGGTGCTGGAGCTGGTGGCACTGAAGTTGTAGCTGGTGCAGATGATGTGGCTCTGGTGTCTGGAACAGGCACTGCAGCAGACCTCTGAGCTCTAGGCACCCTGGCAAATGCATCAGTGGTTGTCTTGCCCTTCCTCTCCTGCATATCATCTTGAAGTTGCTCCACAACAGACTGAATCTCAGTTACCTTCACATCCAAGTCATAGAATTTTTGCTCCACGATTCTTTCCAAGCTCTCCTGGTTTTGAGTCAGGGTGGCCAGTCCCTTCTCAATCCTCAAAGTGGATGCAATCAGGTAGCCAAGCTGATCTTGCTTGCTCTTCAGGAGATACTGAGATGCTTCTTCAGTAGTTGGCATCCTTGCAGCCTTTTCAGCTTTTGCCTTCTCCTTCTTGGCTTGTGCGTGCACAGAAGATGGTTCATCCTCATTCATGACCAAAGTGTTGTCCTCGAAGTCTGGATAGATAGGCATGTGCTCCTTGTCCAGGAGATATGTACCAGTGCCCATCTTGGAGTTGATTAGCTCCTAGATCTATGGGGCATACCCACAACTCCTCTTCTGATCTGCAGCTGTCCTCTTGATAGTTTCAACTATTAGGCTCATGACTTTGAACTTCTGTGGGACATCAAAGATGTGAAGCAAGTTAATTGCATGGCCTCTGATCATCTTGTGATCACCTGACTTTGGCAAGAGAGTGTGCCTGAGGATCCAGTTGATGGTTGGCAAGCCTGACAGAAGGTAATGTACAAATCCAAACTTATGTGTCTCAAGAGCAGCATATGGGATCTCCTTGTACATATGTGCCATTGTGTTGTGATCCTTCTTCCTGTTGGCATAGACATCCAAGTCATCTTCACTCTCTTTTGGGACATTGATCAACTTCGCCCATTCAGCAACCGTGGACTGGTACCTCGTACCTTCAGACATCCAGACAATCCTTCCATCTGGGTAGAAATGAGCTGTGGAGTAGAACTGCATGATGAGCTAATCATTCCATTTTGTGAGCTTCTGAGCCACAAACTCATCGACTCCACAAGCCTTGAAACTGTCATGAACACCTGGATAGTGATCCTCATTCTCCTTGATGTAGTCCCAGTCGACCCATCTCATGTCACACACTATGGGCTTCTTGTCAAGCAACACTGTCTCATAGAAGTCCTGCTGTTCCTTTGTATGGAACCTGTAATCCACAACAGTCCTCCTTCTGGTGGCATATGGATCAGACTCTCTCCATAGCCTCAGACCTGAGTCCTTCCTTCCTTATCTTCATGTTCTCAGCTACTGGATGAGCATCATTGTGATCTGGGATTTTTGGCTTCAGCTTCCTCAATACATGTGACTCATCATCTTCTTCTTCCATTTAAGCTTCAGGCACTGGGGCCTTGTTCTTTTCCTCGGCAGGGATGTTCCTGGTGCTCCTCTTCGGTTTTGGCTTTGGAGCTGGAGCAGCAGCCTTTGGAGCAGTCTTAGGCTTAGATGGAACAGCCCCTGCCCTAATGGCATCACCCATAAGCTTCTGAGCTTTGGGTGCTGGTGCAGCATCTTCTTCTTCTTCCTCTTCAGAATCTCTCATGATTGAGGATCTCCCAAGCACTCTAGCAGTGGTCTTTTTGACCCTCTCCTTCCTCTTCTTCCCTTCTGCAGCAGCCTCTTTGGGTACAGATCCCAAAGGGACTTGAGTAGATGCTCTGGCCTTAGACATTGGAATTCTCTTTGCAGGAACCTTTTGCTTCATGCCTGGCTTGGTGGCAGCAGCAGTGCTATATTCCTTCTTAACCACTTTCTTCTTGAAAGTGGCCTCATCCTCAACTGCCACATAGTCTTCATCCTCAGATTCAGAGGTCTTCTTCTTTCTGGCCCTGGTGGCAGCTTTGGGTAAGTTGCTTGGGGTGCTCCTGCTACCATCATCTGAACTGCTAGAGGGACTAGTGCTCTCACTCAGGTGAACCTGCTCCTCTGACCTGTTTTGGCTGTCACTCCGATCAGACATATTGCAAACACTGACAGCAGACCCTGTGAATAGATATAGATGAGATAGAGTGGATGAGCATCACAATATGCAGAGATTTTTGCAAAAGAATGAGTCAAAAACTATGTTTTAGTTTTCCACACAAGGCATTTCGGATCAACCGATTTGTAAACTCGGTGATACCGAAGCAGCTGTTGGAACCTAAACTAGTAAACTTGGTCAGACCGAGTCACAGTTCGGTGGCACCGAGACTGCTAGGGTTTCACAAAGTCCTGAACTCGGTCACACCGGTTTGCAATTCTCAGTCAGACCGAAAATTACATGTGCAATGGCCTGAGCCGAATCGGTGGTACCGAGTTCCACAACTCGGTGGGTCCGAGATGGTTTCGGCGGAAACCTAACCCTAAATTTTCAGTTCATGACTAAACTACGGAGTGTTTTGACTGGATAAGAATGATCTCAATCGTGGCAAGATACATGGCGGGCACAATGTGCTAGGAATCAGATAGGGATAGCATAGTGATCGAGTTCATACCCTAGTTCGGCGGAGAACTCGCTACGGCGGCAACGACGGGGATAATTCCCGTTGACGGCGGCGGAGACCAGCGGCAGGAGGCGGCTAGCGACGAGGAAGACGATCCGGAGACCCTGGAGGCAGAGCAGGCTAAGCGCGGGTCGAGGAGGTTCGGAAAGTTTTCCAAAATTTGACCTGTGGGTATATATAGCCCGACCCTGTTGGTGTGATCGAGTAGAACAACTCGGTGGCACCGAGATTCATAACTGCGAGCAGTTACTAAAACTCGGTGTGACCGAAAGGTTCGAACCGGTTGCACCGAGGTTGAAAACCTAGATCAACTTAGTGATCTCGGTATGACCGAAATGGGTGAATCGGTCAGACCGAAACACACAAAGAAGTTTTGGAAGTTTAAGTCTATGACGAATCGGGGACTCCGAGTGCTCCTCACACAGAGTGGTTCGAATTGGACTTGATCAAATTTTGTGATGGAGCATGAATAGAGTTTGAGACGAGAAAAGCATAGATAGCTAGAGAAGGTTCTTAGGCATTCTCTTCCATCCACTTGGCCAAAAGAAAAGGACACCAATCAATCAAAACAACAAGTGGATGTCCTCGAATGAGTAAATTATGCAACCAACATGCTCACACAATAAAATGGCAAATGAAATATGTGGCAAAGCATGCATAAACAATTCTAGCATCTATCAAGCAATTGGTGATGACTAGGTAATCTATATATGAGTATATTGACTTAGGAGTCAAATGAGAACATTTGATCATAGGTCATACTCATCGTTTAAGCACAAGTGGGGTTACCACTTTTACATAAAGCGTTTTTGTGTTCACACCATTAGAGTTGCTTTAACTCAATTGTTAGAGTAAAGCTCCCCCTAGATGTGAGATCCCCCCTAAGAGGGATGAACTAACCTTGGGATTTTGTCGATGATGACTTCATGTAGGTGTTGAAGATGTGGATGCTCTATGTTGATGTAGATCATTTGGAGCTATCCTTTGGAGTGAGTTGCACTTTCAATACCTACACGGGTTAGTCCCACAAGGAACAAACAAGGGTATCCATAGACATAGAGTGATGCACACACAAGATAATGTCTATGAAAACTTTAGGTTACCTTGTCCCTTGTCTTATCAACAAGAGGGTTTGTGACTCCTTGAACTAGTGCAAGATGTGGAAGTTGATTGCACTTGTTCTTGCCAAAATGACAAGAGTGAAGTATGTTGGCGGAGTCACCCTCAAGAACTCTCTAGTTCTTATTCTTCGGGATCCACACCATCTTGATGGGAATCCTCGGAGTTGTAGTTGTACTCGATGAAGTGGAACTTGATGTAGTCTTGGGAACCCACTTGACCAAGGCCTTAGGAGCTTCTTCAAATGCATCAATTTCCTCTTGAAGCTTGTCCTTGCCTTTTTGCTTGCGGTCTTGTGGTGGAAGATCATCTTGAGCTTGTGTCCCTTTGGATGAAGTAGGATCATACTTCTCTTGTTGAGGAACAAACTTCATCTTGGGGCATTGATCTTCTTCCCATTCAACTCCATTGGCATTGAACTTTCGTTCAAAACCAATACCTTGATTCTTCGGGTGCCTTCCTTGCTTGCGTACAATTTCCTCGAATTGCTTACTCTCGGCAAGGCTCTTGTAAACACCTTTCTCTATAATTCCCTTCAATAAGCTATTTTCTTGCTCAAGTGTAACTTGGCTAAGAGAATCATTAGTGGAATCAAGAGAACTACTAGAAGCAACAACATTGGATTTAGCATGATTATTGTTACTACTAGAGGAAGAATCTTTCTTGTTCTTGTTACTAGACTTGACTTGAGGCATGTAAGTGGATAAGAGTAAACGCTTGGCAATGTAAGAAGAACTTTTCTTGCGAAGATCATTATTGATTGCCTTTAAGAACTCATGCTCTTGCTCAAGGTTGAGCTTTTCAAAGCGTAATTTCTCATGAGTCCTTAAAAGTTCTCGATGATCCCCTAAGATAGTTTCATGAGCTAACTTAAGAGTGTTTAGTTCTTTAGTTAGAGACTCAATCTTCTCCTTATCATTGTCATTTGTTTCATCATAGTATTCATCACTATAGTTGTCAACAAGTAACTCATCATCACCTAACAAGTCATCTTCATCACTATTGAAATCAACATACTCGGGGTGTGATACCTTTGGACCTTTGGCCATGAAGCATCTTCCAATTCTTTCATTTGGTGAATCAAATATGTCGTAGGAGTTGGTTGACACAAGTGCTAGTCCGGCAACACCTTCATCTTGAGTATATTCGGAGTCGGAGTGAGAGCTTCTCTCGGAGTCATTGTCGGAGTCGGAGCCGGATACCCATTCACCAACATGAGCTTGATGTCTTCGTTTTGTGTAGCTCCTTGATGACTTGTCCTTCCTTTCCGAATCCTTGCTTCTCTGAGGGTGTCTTCGTTCATATTGATCATCCCTACTCCTTCTCTCCCTTGATGGTGATTCTTATCTTCTACTTCTTCTTTTGGGAGAATCTTCTCTTCTCTTGTGGGGAGCCGTACACTCATTGGAGTAGTGTCCGGGTCTTCCACAATTGTAGCAGTTTCGCTCTCGCTAGAAGATCTTTTGTCATCGTAGGACCTTGACTTGGAACTTCTTTCCTTGCTTCTACTCTTGTAGAACTTCTTAGAGTTCTTCACCATTAGGCTCAATTCTTCATTAAAGGTTTGTTTCTCACTTGATGATGTGGGAGCTTCACATGAGGCTTTGTAAGCACCACTTGACTTGTTATGGAGCTCCTCCTTATCCTTGAGTGACATCTCATGAGCAACAATTCTTCCAATGACTTCCGTTGGCTTGAGATCTTTGTAATTTGGCATCATTTGGATCAATGTGCATACAGTATCGTATTTTCCATCTAAGGCTCTTAGGATCTTCTTGATGATGAATTTGTCGGTCATCTCTTCACTTCCTAAGCCGGCAATCTCATTAGTGATAAGAGCAAGCCTAGAGTACATTTCAGCGGCACCTTCACCATCCTTCATTTTGAACCTGTCAAGTTGACTTTGAAGCACATCCAACTTGGATTCCTTGACGGAGTCGGTACCTTCATGCATATCAATCAAAGTATCCCAAATTTCCTTTGCATTCCCAAGACGTCTGATTTTGTTGAATTCTTCGGGGAACAATCCGTTGAAGAGGATATCACAAGCTTGAGCATTGTAGTGTAGCATCTTCAACTCATCCGCGGTAGCTTCACGATTCGGTTCTCTCCCATCAAAGAATTCACCTTGCAAGCCCACACACACAATAGCCCAAACGGCGGGGTTATGTCCAAGAATATGCATTTTCATCTTATGCTTCCAACTAGCAAAATTAGTACCATCAAAGTAAGGACCTCTACAGTGGTAATTTCCCTCGCTAGACGCCATACTCTCCTAGGTTGTGAAACCAAGGCTATGTCCACCAAAAGCTATGGAAATCAAAGAAAATGTAGACTAAAGCTCTGATACCACTTGTAGGATCGAAAGTATGTCTAGAGGGGGGGGGTGATTAGACTACTTGACCAAATAAAAGTCTATCCTTTTCCCAATTTTAGTCTTTGGCAGATTTTAGCTATCTTAGCACAAGTCAAGCAATCTTACCATAATTCAAGCAAGCATGCAAAGAATCTATGAGCAGCGGAAAGTAAAGCATGCAACTTGCAAGAATGTAAAGGCAAGGGTTTGGAGAATTCAAATGCAATTGGAGACACAGATGTTTTTGTCGTGGTTCCGATAGGTGGTGCTATCGTACATCCACATTGATGGAGACTTCAACCCACGGAGGGTAACGGTTGCGCGAGCCCACGGAGGGCTCCACCCACGAAGTGTCCACGACGAAGCAACCTTGTCTATCCCATCATGGCCATCGCCCACGAATGACTTGCCTCACTAGTGGTAGATCTTCATGAAGTAGGTGATCTCCTTGCCCTTACAAACTCCTTAGTTCAACTCCACAATCTTTGTTCGAGGCTCCCAAGTGACACCTAGCCAATCTAGGAGACACCACTCTCCAAGAAGTAACAAATGGTGTGTTGATGATGAACTCCTTGCTCTTGTGCTTCAAATGATAGTCTCCCCAGCACTCAACTCTCTCTCACAGAATATGGATTTGGTGGAAAGAAGATTTGAGTGGAAAGCAACTTGGGGAAGGTTAGAGATCAAGATTCATATGGTAGGAATGGAATATCTTGGCCGCAACACATGAGTAGGTGGTTCTCTCTCAAAAAATGTGTATTGGAAGTGTAGGTATGTTCTGATGGCTCTCTCCATGAATGAAGAGTGGGTGGAGGGGTATATATAGCCTCCACACAAAAACTAACCGTTACACACAATTTACCAATCTCGGTGAGACCGAAGTGAAAAACTCGGTCGGACCGATTTAGCAAACCTAGTGACCATTAGGATTTTCAGTGGGACTGAGATGCAACTCGGTTAGACCGATATGGTTAGGGTTAGGGCACAACGTAATCTCGGTGTGACCAATTACACAAACTCGGTGGGACCGATTTTGGTAATAAGCTAACCAGAGAGTTGGTCAGGGAAACTCGGTGGGACCGATCGCTCATTTCGGTGGGACCGAAATGTTACGAAAGAGAAACAAAGAGTTTACATTGCAATCTCGGTGGGACCGATCACTCATCTCGGTAGGACCGAAACGTTACGAAGGGAAACAGAGAGATTACAACCCCATCTCGGTGTGACCGAAATCCCTATCGGTGAGACCAATTTGCCTAGGGTTTGTGGCAGTGGCTATGACATTTGAAACTCGGTGGCGCCGGATAAAAAGAATAGGTAGGGCCGAGTTTGACTTTTGGTTTAGGTCATATGTGGATGTGGGAAGGTAGTCGAGGGTTTTGGAGCATATCACTAAGCACTGTGAAGCAAGAACCTCATTAAACAACACCTCATCCCTCCTTGATAGTATTGGCTTTTCCTATAGACTCAATGTGATCTTGGATCACTAAAATATAAAATGCAGAGTCTTGAGCTTTGAGCTTGAGCCAATCACTTTGTCCTTAATATTTTGAGGGGTCCACATTCCTCATCCATGCCATGCCATTCATTGAGCTTTTACTGAAATATTAATCTTGGAATAGCATTAGCTCAATGAGCTATATGTTGTTAGGAATTACCAAAACCACCTAGGGATAGTTGCACTTTCAGTATGTACAAGTAGCTATGTGTTTGATCTCTCTCTCTCTCTCTCCCGTGTTCTTGATTTGGCACGATCTTGATGTACTGCGAGCATTGTTAATATAGTTGGATCATATGGTGCTTTTCCCCTCTCTATCTTGTTGTGATGAATTGAGTTTTTACCTTTGAGGTTTCACTATTATCGGATTGAATACTTTTATGGATTTGAGAACACTTGATGTATGTCTTTCATATAAATACCCCGGTGACAATGGGGTATTATATTGATTCACTTGATGTATGTTTTGGCACTTGATAACCCACAAGTATACGAGATTGCAACAGTTTTCGAGGGTAGAGTAATCAACCCAAATTTATTGATTCGACACAAGGGGAGCCAAAGAATATTCTTAAGTATTAATAGTTGAGTTGTCAATTCAACCGCACCTGAAAGACTTAATATCTGCAGCAAGGTATTTAGTAGCAAAGTAATATGATAATAGTGGTAACAGTAGTAAAAGTAATATTTTTGGGTTTTGGAGTGATTGTAACAGTAGCAACGGAAAAGTAAATAAGCAAAGAACAATATATGAAAAGCTCGTAGGCAATGGATCAGTGATGGATAATTATGTCGGATGCGATCAATCATGCAATAGTTATAATATAGGGTGACACAGAACTAGCTCCAGTTCATCAATGTAATGTAGGCATGTATTTCGAATATAGTCATACGTGCTTATGGAAAAGAACTTGCATGACATCTTTTGTCCTACCCTCCCGTGGCAGCAGGGTCCTATTGGAAACTAAGGGATATTAAGGCCTCCTTTTAATAGAGTACCATACCAAAGCATTAACACATAGTGAATACATGAACTCCTCAAACTACAGTCAGCCCCGGTAAGTATCCCGATTATTGTCACTCCAGGGTTAACGGATCATAACACATAATAGTTGACTATAAACTTGCAAGATAGGATCAAGAACTCACATATATTCATGAAAACATAATAGGTTCATATCTGAAATCATGGCACTCGGGCCCTAGTGACAAGCATTAAGCATAGCAAAGTCATAGCAACATCAATGTAAGAACATAATGGATACTAGGGATCAAACCCTAACAAAACTAACTCGATTACATGATAAATCTCATCCAACCCATCACCGTCCAGCAAGCCTAGGATGGAATTACTCACGCACGGTGGTGAGCATCATGAAATTGGTGATGGAGGAACGTTGATGATGATGATGGCGATGGATTCCCCTCTCCGGAGCCCTGAACGGACTCCAGATCAGCCCTCCCGAGAGAGTTTAGGGCTTGGCGACGGCTTTGTATCATAAAACACGATGAATCCTTCTCCCTGATTTTTTTCTCCCCCGAAGTGAATATATGGAGTTGGAGTTGAGGTCGGTGGAGCGTTAGGGGGCCCACCAGGCAGGGGGCAGCCCAGGGGGGTAGGCACGCCCCACCCTTGTGGACGGGGTGTGGGCCCCCTGACGTAGATTCTTCTTCCAGTAATTTTTATATATTCCAAAAATAATCTCTGTTGATTTTCAGATCATTCCGAGAACTTTTATTTCTGCACAAAAATAACACCATGGCAATTCTGTTGAAAACAACGTCAGTCCGGGTTAGTTCCATTCAAATCATGCAAGTTAGAGTCCAAAACAAGGGCAAAAGTGTTTGGAAAAGTAGATACGACAGAGACGTATCAACTCCCCCAAGCTTAAACCTTTGCTTGTCCTCAAGCAATTCAGTTGATAAACTGAAAGTGATAAAGAAAAACTTTTACAAACTTTGTTTGCTCTTGTTGTTGTAAATATGTAAAGCCAACATTCAAGTTTTCGGCAAAGATTATGAACTAACCATTTTCACAATAACATTTAGGTCTCATGTTTACTCATATCAATGGCATAATCAACTAGCGAGCAATAATAATAAATCTCGGATGACAACACTTTCTCAAAACAATCATAATATGATATAACAAGATGGTATCTCGCTAGCCCTTTCTAAGACCGCAAAACATAAATGCAAAGCACATTTAAAGACCAGGGACTAAATATACATTGTAATTAATGGTAAAAGAGATCCAGTCAAGTCATACTCAATGTAAACTAATAGTAATGGATGCAAATGACAGCGGTGCTCTCCAACTGGTGCTTTTTAATAAGAGGATGATGACTCAGCATAAAAGTAAATAGATAGGCCCTTCGCAGAGGGAAGCAGGGATTTGTAGAGGTGCCAGAGCTCGATTTTGAGATAGATACGAATAATGTTTTGAGTGGTATACTTTCATTGTCAACATAACAACCGAGAGATCTTGATATCTTCCCTGCTACACACATTATAGGCGGTTCCCAAGCAGAATGGTAAAGTTTATACTCCCCCACCACCAACAAGCATCAATCCATGGCCTGCCCGAAAAAACGGGTGCCTCCAACTAACAACAATCCTGGGGGAGTTTTGTTTGCAATTAATTTGATTTAATTTGAGCATGGGACTGGGCATCCCGCTGACCAGCCATTTTCTCACGAATGAGGAGCGGAGTCCACTCCTCTTGAGAATAACCCGCCTAGCATGGAAGATACATACAACCCTAGTTGATACATGAGCTATTCGAGCATACAAAACAGAATGTTTATTTGAAGGTTTAGAGTTTGGCACATACAAATTTACTTGGAACGACATGTAGATACCGTAAATAGGAAGGTATGGTCACTAGTAGAAAAAGGGCCATTTGTCCCGGTTCATAAGGCCCATCTGTCCCGGTTGCGGAACCGGGACTAAAGGGTCGTTACTAATGCCCTTGGCCTTTAGTCCCGGTTCTTATACGAACCGGGACAGATGGGCCTCCATGTGGCCGCTGTGGCGAGCCCAGGCAGGAGGGCCTTTAGTCTCGGTTGGTGGCACCAACCGGGACCAATAGGCATCCACACTGTCGGCATTCTGGGAACGGGGGTCCCCAGACTTGCCTGGCTGCTGCCTGCGGCATGGCTCAAGTGGGGGCCCAGCACGGCCCATCTTCATCAGCTCAAGCTCAAGACCCTCGCGAGGGGCCAAGCCTCGCGGGGCGGACGACAGGAAGCTTCCTCAGAGGTAGCCTTGTCAGGCAGGCTCGCGAGGAGGCGGAGAGATCAAGGCAGGAATACCTCGCGAGGAACCAGTGACGCAAGCCATGACGATCGAGACCAGGCGGGCGCCGGCCTGCGCAGTGTCCTTGTTTCCCCTTTGGTGCAAAGGGGGCAAGCACAGGCCGAGGCATTGGGCAAAGGTTACCATTCCGGTGCAACAAGACCAAGACCAGCGGAGCGGCAGGACGGTGGTCACCGTGGAGCCCAAGACGGCGTCATCACCAGTGCTTTTGGCAGCCGAAGACCACCTTTGGTCAGGATAACCTGTACTATATGTTCCCCTTCAAAATGGCCAAGTGTTGGCGCCCTTCCCGCTCATTATTTGGGGAGAGGCCCAGGGCCTCTATAAATAGGGCTAGCCACCACAGAGTAGGGGGAGATCCAGAAATCTGGTAGAGCCCTAACACACACACACACAGAGGCGACTGAACTCACCCTACCAGTTCATCGCACCAGCTCAAGAACACCTCTCGCGAGGCAGTTCTTCCTTTGTACTGTTCATCATCAGCCCCCTGAGGCAATCCACCACACCACACACTAGAGTAGGGTATTACACCACAACGGTGGCCCGAACCAGTATAAACCTCGTGTCCCTTGTGTTGTTTGTTGTTTCCAGCTTAGATCACGCGAGGAGATTGGATGTAGATCAGTAGGGGAGAGATCTCCGTGCGCACCCAAGTGTTCGAACCTCAAGGGTCTGGCGGAACCCGAAATCCGACATTTGGCACGCCAGGTAGGGGGTGCGCCAGAGTCCTCCCTCCTGACGACCCGCTCTCCCCCAACATCGCATACCGCCCTCATGGCGGACAATGCGCCGCCCGCTCCAGCAACGGATGTCGACACTGGGGCCAGGGGGCTCCGTGCCTTGGTCCCCGCCTTGCGACAGGTGCAGTGGCCACGCAAGTTCAGGCCCGAGGCGCCGCCGTGCTACGACGGCGCGATGGACCCGATGATTTTCCTACTAGCGTACGAGAAGGCCGTCCTCAGAGCCGGGGGCGACGACCGGGTGATGGCCAACTGGTTACCCATGGCCCTCACCGGCATCCCGCGCGCGTGGCTCCTCCACCTGCCGACGGCCTCTGTCACCTCCTAGGAGGAGCTGCGCGACCTCTTCCTCGCCCGTTTCGCCGCACCAGCACCGCCCGTCATCGCAGCTCTCCTGGGTGGCTCCCAGGCACCACCCTCAAGACATCACGTCAAGCCGTTCACCCGCCGGATCAGCACCGCTCCCAAGCGCCGAGAAGCCCCCCTGGGCTGGGTGGCGCTCGAGGCCGATCTAACCTTCGACTCAGGGGACCACCCCTTCAACCCCATTGGTTCAGGCACGCTCCCAATGCTGTGCACCCCCACCATCTGCCAAGTGGCCGTCACCAGGACCCTCATCGACGGTGGTGCCTGCCTCAATGTGCTCTCGGTGGAGGCCTTCAGCCTCCTCCACGTGCCGCTAGAGCGGCTCCAACCCAGCAGGCCTTTCTCGGGCGTCAGAGCCGGTTCCACCGCCTCCTTGGGACAGATCCGCCTCCCAATGACCTTCGGCACCTGCGACAACTTCCACACGGAGCTGATCGACTTCGACATTGCCCCCATTGGCCTCCCCTACAACGCCATCCTCGGCTATCCGGCCTTGGCTCGGTTCATGGCAGCAACTCACCCGGCGTACAACCTCATGAAGATGCCTGGGAGCAGCGGCGTCCTCACCGTGTCAGGAGACACAAAGGACGCGCTACAGGTGCTCCAGCTTGTTTTCAGGGCGGCCGCGATGGCGTAACCCACTAGCACCGACGCCCTTGAGCCCAAGGGGGCTGCGCCGGCCAAAAAGAAGCAACTGTTCACCCAAGACAAGGCGGAAACCAAGCAGGTACCAGTCGACGAGGATGGGACTACTAGCGCCACCTTCACCATAGGGCCAACCTCGAGCCTGAGCAGGAGAAGGCCTTGATCAGGTTCCTGCGTGCGAACAAGAAGGTGTTTGCATGGGAACCTGATCAGTTAGCAGGGGTCCCAAGGGAAGTGATTGAGCATCACCTCAACGTGTGCCCCAATGTGCGCCCCGTGAAGCAGAAGGCAAGGCGGCAGTCTACTGAGAAACAGGCTTTCATCGTTCAAGAGACCCGGAAGCTAGAGGCGGAAGGAGTTATCCGCGAGGTTCGCTACCCTGATTGGCTGGCTAATCCGGTCGTTGTGCCAAAAAACGGAGGAAAGGAGCGCATGTGCGTCGACTTCACCAACCTCAACAAGGCCTGCCCGCAGGATCCATTTCTGCTCCCCCGCATTGACCAGATAGTCGACTCCACCACAGAGTGTGACCTATTGTGCTTCCTAGATGCCTTCTCGGGCTATCACCAGATCAAGATGGCGGTGGAAGTGTTGGAAATATGCCCTAGAGGCAATAATAAAAGCATTATTATTATATTTCCTTATTCGTGATAATTGTCTTTATTCATGCTATAATTGTGTTATCCGGAAATCGTAATACATGTGTGAATAACAGACACCAACATGTCCCTAGTAAGCCTCTAGTTGACTAGCTCGTTGATCAACAGATAGTCATGGTTTCCTGACTATGGACATTGGATGTCATTGATAACAAGATCACATCATTAGGAGAATGATGTGATGGACAAGACCCAATCCTAAACATAGCACAAGATCATTTAGTTCGTTTGCTAGAGTTTTTCCAATGTCAAGTATCCTTTCCTTAGACCATGAGATCGTGTAACTCCCGGATACCGTAGGAGTGCTTTGGGTATACCAAACGTCACAACGTAACTGGGTGACTATAAAGGTATACTATGGGTATCTCTAAAAGTGTCTGTTGGGTTGACACGGATCAAGACTGGGATTTGTCACTCCGTATGACGGAGAGGTATCACTGGGCCCACTCAGTAATGCATCATCATAATGAGCTCAAAGTGACCAAGTGTCTGGTCACGGGATCATGCATTACGGTACGAGTAAAGTGACTTGCCGGTAACGAGATTGAACGAGGTATTTGGATACCGACGATCATATCTCGGGCAAGTAACATACCGATTGACAAAGGGAATTGTATACGGGGTTGCTTGAATCCTCGACATCGTGGTTCATCCGATGAGATCATCGAGGAGCATGTGGGAGCCAACATGGGTATCCAGATCCCGCTGTTGGCTATTGACCGGAGAGCGATCTCGGTCATGTCTACATGTCTCCCGAACCCGTAGGGTCTACACACTTAAGGTTCGGTGATGCTAGGGTTGTAGGGATATGTATATGCAGTAACCCGAATGTTGTTCGGAGTCCCGGATGAGATCCCGGACGTCACGAGGAGTTCCAGAATGGTCCGGAGGTAAAGAATTATATATAGGAAGTGCTATTTCGGCCATCGGGACAAGTTTCGGGGTCACCGGTATTGTACCGGGACCACCGGAAGGGTCACGGGGTCCACCGGGTGGGGCCACCTATCCCGGAGGGCCCCATGGGCTGAAGTGGGAAGGGATCCAGCCCAAAGTGGGCTGGGGCGCCACTTCCCCATAGGGCCCATGCGCCTAGGGTGGGGGAAACCCTAAAGGAAGAGTCCTAGGAGGGGAAGGCACCTCCTAGGTGCCTTGGGGAGGAGGGATTCCTCCCCTTGGCCGCACCCCCCTAGGAGATTAGATCTCCTAGGGCCGGAGCCCCCCCTGGCCCTCCTATATATAGTGGGGGAGATGGAGGACTTCTTACCTTGGCCTTTGGTGCCTCCCTCTCCCTCTCCAACACATCATCCTCCTCCATAGTGCTTAGCGAAGCCCTGCCGAAGTACTGCAGCTCCATCATCACCACGCCGTTGTGCTGCTGCTGGAGCCATCTCCCTCAACCTCTCCTTCCCCCCTTGCTGGATCAAGAAGGAGGAGACGTGGCTGTTCCATATGTGTGTTGAACGCGGAGGTGCCGTCCGTTCGGTGCTAGGATCTTCGGTGATTCGAATCACGTTGAGTGCGACTCCCTCATCCCCTTTCTTTGAACGCTTCCGCTCGCGATCTACAAGGTACGTAGATGCATCTAATCACTCGTTGCTAGATGAACTCCTAGATGGATCTTGGTGAAACCGTAGGAAATTTTTTGTTTTCTGCAACGTTCCCCAACAGTGGTATCAGAGCTAGGTCTTTGCATAGTTCTCTTGCACGAGTAGAACACAATTAGTTGTGGGTGTTGATGTTGTCAACTTTCTTGCCGCTACTAGTCTTATCTTGCTTCAACGGTATTGTGGGATGAAGCGGCCCGGACCAACCTTACACGTACGCTTACGTGAGACCGGTTCCACCGACTGACATGCACTAGTTGCATAAGGTGGCTGGCGGGTGTCTGTCTCTCCCACTTTAGTTGGAGCGGATTCGATGAAAAGGGTCCTTATGAAGGGTAAATAGAAGTTGACAAATCACGTTGTGGCCTTCACGTAGGTAAGAAAACATTCTTGCTAGAACCCTACTTCAGCCACGTAAAACATGCAACAACAATTAGAGGACGTCTAACTTGTTTTTGCAGCAAGTGCTTTGTGATATGATATGGCCAACGTTGTGATGAATGATGAATGATCTATATGTGATGTATGAGATGTTCATGCTATTGTAATAGGAATCATGACTTGCATGTCGATGAGTATGACAACCGGCAGGAGCCATAGGAGTTGTCTTTATTTTTTGTATGACCTGCGTGTCATTGAGAAACGCCATGTAAATTACTTTACTTTATTGCTAAACGCGTTAGCCATAGTAGTAGAAGTAATAGTTGGCGAGCAACTTCATGGAGACACGATGATGGAGATCATGATGATGGAGATCATGGTGTCATGCCGGTGATAAGGTGATCATGGAGCCCCAAGATGGAGATCAAAGGAGCTATGTGATATTGGCCATATCATGTCACTATTATTATTTGATTGCATGTGATGTTTATCATGTTTTGCATCTTGTTTACTTAGAACGACGGTAGTAAATAAGATGATCCCTCATAATAATTTCAAGAAAGTGTTCCCCCTAACTGTGCACCGTTGCGACAGTTCGTTGTTTCGAAGCACCACGTGATGATCGGGTGTGATAGATTCTAACGTTCACATACAACGGGTGTAAGACAGATTTACACATGCAAACACTTAGGTTGACTTGACGAGCCTAGCATGTGTACAGACATGGCCTCGAAACACAGAAGACCGAAAGGTCGAGCATGAGTCGTATAGAAGATACGATCAACATGAAGATGTTCACCACGTTGACTAGTCCGTCTCACGTGATGATCGGACACGGCCTAGTTAACTCGGATCATGTTATACTTAGATGACAGGAGGGATGTCTATCTAAGTGGGAGTTCATTGAATAATTTGATTATATGAACTTAATTATCATGAACTTAGTCTAAATATTTTACAATATGTCTTGTAGATCAAATGGCCAACGTAGTCCTCAACTTCAACGCGTTCCTAGAGAAAACCAAGCTGAAAGACGATGGCAGCAACTACACGGACTGGGTCCGGAACCTGAGGATTATCCTCATAGCTGCCAAGAAAGATTATGTCCTACAAGCACCGCTAGGTGACGCACCTGTTCTCCCTACAGAACAAGACATTATGAACGCTTGGCAGGCACGTACCGATGACTACTCCCTCGTTCAGTGTGGCATGCTTTACAGCTTAGAGCCGGGGCTCCAAAAGCGTTTTGAGAGACATGGAGCATATGAGATGTTCGAAGAGATGAAAATGGTTTTTCAAGCTCATGCCCGGGTCGAGAGATACGAAGTCTCCGACAAATTCTTCAGCTGTAAGATGGAGGAAAATAGTTCTGTCAGTGAGCACATACTCACAATGTCTGGGTTACATAACCGCTTGACTCAGCTGGGAGTTAATCTCCCGGATGACGCGGTCATTGACAGAATCCTTCAGTCGCTTCCACCGAGCTACAAGAGCTTTGTGATGAACTTCAATATGCAGGGATGAAAAGGACCATTCCTGAAGTATTTGCAATGCTGAAATCAGCAGAGGTAGAAGTCAAAAAGTAACATCAAGTGTTGATGGTGAATAAAACCACTAAGTTCAAAAAGGGCAAGGGTAAGAAGAACTTCAAGAAGGACGGCAAGGGAGTTGCTGTGCCCGGCAAGCAAGCTGCCGGGAAGAAGCCAAAGAATGGACCCAAGCCCGAGACTGAGTGCTTTTATTGCAAGGAAAGTGGTCACTGGAAGCGGAACTGCCCCAAATACTTAGCGGACAAGAAGGCCGGCAAAACGAAAGGTATATGTGATATACAAGTAATTGATGTGTACCTTACCAGTACTCGTAGTAGCTCCTGGGTATTTGATACCGGTGTAGTTGCTCACATTTGTAACTCAAAGCAGGAGCTGCGGAATAAGCGGAGACTGGCGAAGGACGAGGTGACGATGCGCGTCGGGAATGGTTCCAAGGTTGATGTGATCGCCGTCGGCACGCTACCTCTACATTTACCTACGGGATTAGTTTTGAACCTCAATAATTGTTATTTAGTGCCAAGTTTGAGCATGAACATTGTATCAGGATCTCGTTTAATTCGAGATGGCTACTCATTTAAATCCGAGAATAATGGTTGTTCTATTTATATGAGAGATATGTTTTATGGTCATGCTCCGATGGTGAATGGTTTATTCTTAATGAATCTCGAGCATAATGCTACACATATTCATAGTGTGAATACCAAAAGATGTAAGATTGATAATGATAGTCCCACATACTTGTGGCACTGCCGCCTTGGTCACATAGGTGTCAAACGCATGAAGAAGCTCCATGCTGATGGACTTTTAGAGTCTCTTGATTACGAATCATTTGACACGTGCGAACCATGCCTCATGGGTAAAATGACCAAGACTCCGTTCTCAGGAACAATGGAGCGAGCAACCAACTTGTTGGAAATCATACATACTGATGTGTGCGGTCCAATGAGTGTTGAGGCTCGCAGTGGCTATCGTTATGTTCTCACCCTCACTGATGACTTGAGTAGATATGGGTATATCTACTTAATGAAACACAAGTCTGAAACCTTTGAAAAGTTCAAGGAATTTCAGAGTGAGGTTGAGAATCAACGTGACAGGAAAATCAAGTTTCTACGATCAGATCGTGGAGGAGAATACTTGAGTCACGAATTTGGCACACACTTCAGAAAATGTGGATTAGTTTCACAACTTACGCCGCCTGGAACACCTCAGCGTAATGGTGTGTCCGAACGTCGTAATCGCACTCTATTAGATATGGTGCGATCTATGATGTCTCTTACCGATTTACCCTATCTTTTTGGGGCTATGCTTTAGAGACTGCCGCATTCACTTTAAATAGGGCTTCGTCAAAATCCGTTGAGACGACACCGTTTGAATTATGGTTTGGGAAGAAACCTAAGCTGTCGTTTCTAAAAGTTTGGGGATGCGATGCTTATGTCAAAAAAACTTCAACCTGAAAAGCTCGAACCCAAGTCGGAAAAATGCGTCTTCATAGGATACCCTAAAGAAACTGTTGGGTATACCTTCTACCTCAGATCCGAAGGCAAGATCTTTGTTGCCAAGAATGGATCCTTTCTAGAGAAGGAGTTTCTCTCAAAAGAAGTAAGTGGGAGGAAAGTAGAACTTGATGAAGTATTACCTCTTGAACTGGAAAATGGCGCAACTCAAGAAAATGTTTCTGAGGTGCCTACACCGACTAGAGAGGAAGTTAATGATGATGATCAAGATACTTCTGATCAAGCTCCTATTGAGATTCGAAGGTCCACAAGGACACGTTCCGCACCAGATTGGTACGGCAACCCTGTCTTGGAAATCATGTTGTTAGACAATAGTGAACCTTCGAACTATGAAGAAGCGATGGCGGGCCCGGATTCCAACAAATGGCTAGAAGCCATGAAATCTAAGATAGGATCCATGTATGAAAACGAAGTATGGACTTTGACTGACTTGCCCATTGAGCGGCGAGCCATAGAAAATAAATGGATCTTTAAGAAGAAGACAGACGCGGATGGTAATGTGACCATCTATAAAGTTCGGCTTGTCGCTAAGGGTTATCGACAAGTTCAAGGGGTTGACTACGATGAGACTTTCTCACCGGTAGCGAAGCTAAAGTCCGTCCGAATCATGTTAGCAATTGCCGCATTCTACGATTATGAGATATGGCAAATGGACGTCAAAACGACATTCCTTAATGGTTTCCTTAAGGAAGAATTGTATATGATGCAGCCGGAAGGTTTTGTCGATCCTAAGAATGCTGACAAGGTGTGCAAGCTCCAATGCTTGATTTATGGGCTGGTGCAAGCATCTCGGAGTTGGAACATTCGCTTTGATGAGATGATCAAAGCGTTTGGGTTTACACAAACTTAAGGAGAAGCCTGCGTTTACAAGAAAGTGAGTGGGAGCACTGTAGCATTTCTCATATTATATGTAGATGACATACCTTTGATGGGAAATGATATAGAACTCTTGGACAGCATTAAGGCCTACTTGAATAAGAGTTTTTCAATGAAGGACCTTGGAGAAGCTGCTTATATATTAGGCATCAAAATCTATACAGATAGATCGAGACGCCTCATAGGTCTTTCACAAAGCACATACCTTGATAAGATATTGAAGAAGTTCAATATGGATCAATCTAAGAAGGGGTTCTTACCTGTGTTACAAGGTGTGAAATTGAGCTCTGCTCAATGTCCAACCACGGCAGAAGATATAGAAGAGATGAGTGTCATCCCCTATGCCTCAGCCATAGGTTCTATTATGTATGCCATGCTGTGTACCAGACCTGATGTAAACCTTGCCGTAAGTTTGGTAGGAAGGTACCAAAGTAATCCGGGCAAGGAACACTGGACAATGGTCAAGAATATCCTGAAGTACTTGAAAAGGACTAAGGAAATGTTTCTCGTTTATGGAAGTGACGAAGAGCTCGTCGTAAAGGGTTACGTCGATGCTAGCTTCGACACAGATCTGGATGACTCAAAGTCACAAACCGGATACGTGTATATTTTGAATGGTGGGGCAGTAAGCTGGTGCAGTTGCAAGCAGAGCGTCGTGGCGGGATCTACATGTGAAGCGGAGTACATGGTAGCCTCGGAGGCAGCGCATGAAGCAATTTGGGTGAAGGAGTTCATCACCGACCTAGGAGTCATACCCAATGCGTCGGGGCCAATCAAACTCTTCTGTGACAACACTGGAGCTATTGCACTTGCCAAGGAGCCCAGGTTTCACATGAAGACAAGGCACATCAAGTGTCGCTTCAACTCCATTCGTGAAAATGTTCAAGATGGAGACATAGATATTTGTAAAGTACATACGGACCTGAATGTCGCAGATCCGTTGACTAAACCTCTCCCTAGAGCAAAACATGATCAACACCAGAATTCCATGGGTGTTCGACTCATCACAATGTAACTAGATTATTGACTCTAGTGCAAGTGGGAGACTATTGGTAATATGCCCTAGAGGCAATAATAAAAGCATTATTATTATATTTCCTTATTCGTGATCATTGTCTTTATTCATGCTATAATTGTGTTATCCGGAAATCGTAATACATGTGTGAATAACAGACACCAACATGTCCCTAGTAAGCCTCTAGTTGACTAGCTCGTTGATCAACAGATAGTCATGGTTTCCTGACTATGGACATTGGATGTCATTGATAACGAGATCACATCATTAGGAGAATGATGTGATGGACAAGACCCAATCCTAAACATAGCACAAGATCATTTAGTTCGTTTGCTAGAGTTTTTCCAATGTCAAGTATCCTTTCCTTAGACCATGAGATCGTGTAACTCCCGGATACCGTAGGAGTGCTTTGGGTATACCAAACGTCACAACGTAACTGGGTGACTATAAAGGTATACTACGGGTATCTCCGAAAGTGTCTGTTGGGTTGACACGGATCAAGACTGGGATTTGTCACTCCGTATGACAGAGAGGTATCATTGGGCCCACTCGGTAATGCATCATCATAATGAGCTCAAAGTGACCAAGTGTCTGGTCACGGGATCATGCATTACGGTACGAGTAAAGTGACTTGCCGGTAACGAGATTGAACGGGGTATTGGGATACCGACGATCATATCTCCGGCAAGTAACATACCGATTGACAAAGGGAATTGTATACGGGGTTGCTTGAATCCTCGACATCATGGTTCATCCGATGAGATCATCGAGGAGCATGTGGGAGCCAACATGGGTATCCAGATCCCGCTGTTGGTTATTGACCGGAGAGCGATCTCGGTCATGTCTACATGTCTCCCGAACCCGTAGGGTCTACACACTTAAGGTTCGGTGACGCTAGGGTTGTAGGGATATGTATATGCAGTAACCCGAATGGTGTTCCGAGTCCCGGATGAGATCCCGGACGTCACGAGGAGTTCCGGAATGGTCCGGAGGTAAAGAATTATATATAGGAAGTGCTATTTCGGCCATCGGGACAAGTTTCGGGGTCACCGGTATTGTACCGGGACCACCGGAAGGGTCACGGGGGTCCACCGGGTGGGGCCACCTATCCCGGAGGGCCCCATGGGCTGAAGTGGGAAGGGATCCAGCCCAAAGTGGGCTGGGGCGCCACTTCCCCCTAGGGCCCATGCGCCTAGGGTGGGGGAAACCCTAAAGGAAGAGTCCTAGGAGGGGAAGGCACCTCCTAGGTGCCTTGGGGAGGAGGGATTCCTCCCCTTGGCCGCACCCCCCTAGGAGATTAGATCTCCTAGGGCCGGTGCCCCCCTTGGCCCTCCTATATATAGTGGGGGAGATGGAGGACTTCTTACCTTGGCCTTTGGTGCCTCCCTCTCCCTCTCCAACACATCATCCTCCTCCATAGTGCTTAGCGAAGCCCTGCCGGAGTACTGCAGCTCCATCATCACCATGCCGTCGTGCTGCTGCTGGCGCCATCTGCCTCAACCTCTCCTTCCCCCCTTGCTGGATTAAGAAGGAGGAGACGTGGCTGTTCCGTACGTGTGTTGAACGCGGAGGTGCCGTCCGTTCGGTGCTAGGATCTTCGGTGATTCGAATCACGTCGAGTACGACTCCCTCATCCCCGTTCTTTGAACGTTTCCTCTCGCGATCTACAAGGTACGTAGATGCATCTAATCACTCATTGCTAGATGAACTCCTAGATGGATCTTGGTGAAACCGTAGGAAATTTTTTGTTTTCTGCAACGTTCCCCAACAGGAAGACGTGGAGAAGACGGCTTTCTTGGCCCTGTGTGGAGTGTACTGCTATACGTGCATGCCATTTGGGTTGCGCAACATAGGTGCGACCTTTCAGCGGCTGTTGCACATCGCCTTAGGCCGGCAGCTCGGGAGGAACGCTGAAGCTTACGTCGATGACATTGTGGTGAAGTCTCATGAGGCAAGAACCCTGATACAGGACCTGGAAGAGACCTTCGTGAGCCTCAACAAAGTGGAGCTACGGCTCAACCCGGAGAAGTGCGTGTTTGGAGTCCCCTCAGGCAAGCTCCTGGGTTTCCTCGTATCCCACAGGGGCATCGAGGCCAACTCGGAGAAGGTGAAGGCAGTCGAAGACATGAGCCCGCCAAGGACCCTCAGAGAAATGCAGAAGCTCACCGGGCGTGTAACTGCGCTGGGGCATTTCATGTCCAAGCTGGGGGAACGAGCGCTGCCCTTCTTCAAGCTGATGAAGAAAAAGGGTCCCTTCGAATGGACTGACGAGGTCGACAAGGCATTCCAACACCTCAAGAGGTACCTTACCAGTCCACCAGTGATGGTAGCTCCGCGTCCTCGGGAGCCCCTAGTGCTCTACCTTGCGGCCACCCCTACTCCCCTAGCGCAGCCCTGGTAGCGGTCAGGGAGGAGCACTGTGCCAAGGCCGCATCGACCGTCCGAACTGAAGCAAAGCAGAGCCAGGAGAGCCTCGCGAAGGCCGCAACCGTAGCCGGAAAGGAACAGCCGCAGCAGGAGAACGCACCCGGAGTAGGAGAGGCCTCTTTAGGCGACCAAGCGCTAGGAGCTCCGTCGTCTCAAGAGACACCTCGACCTTTGGAGGACGCAAGCAGCACCAGCACCCTCAACCTTGTCGAGCATCCCATGTACTTCGTCTGCACGGTGCTACGAGACGCAAGGGCACGGTATCCCATGCCTCAAAAACTCCTCCTCGCGCTACTGGTGGCCTCACGCAAGCTGCGCCACTACTTCCAAGGACATCCCATCAAACTCGTCTCAGCATACCCCTTGGAAAGAGTGCTCAGGAGCCCCAACTCAGCTGGAAGGGTTGCTGAATGGAACATCGAGCTAGAGGCATTTCAGCTAGAATTCAGTACGACCAGAGTCATCAAGGGAGCCGCACTTGCGAATTTCGTGGCAGAATGGGCAGAAGCGCCGGGTCTCGAGGCAGGCGAAGACCGATCACTTTCCCCGGGAAGTGAAGCACCGGATGGCTAGGTCATGTACTTTGATGGGGCGTTCTCCCGACACAGTGCGGGAGCTGGGGCAGTGCTCGTATCCCCTACCCAGGACAAACTCTACTACGCCGTACAACTTTGCTTCCAGCACGGAGAAAAGGTCTCCAACAACATAGCGGAGTACGAAGGCCTAATAGCAGGCTTGAAGGCCGCAGCTGCCTTAGGGGTGAAGCACCTCATCATCAAGGGCGATTCGCAGCTCCTCGTCAACTTCTCCAACAAGATATACGAGCCAAAGGACGAGCACATGGAAGCCTACCTCGCTGAGGTTCGCAAGATGAAGAAACAGTTCTGGGGGCTGGAGTTGCAGCATGTGCCTCACGGCACCAATCAGGAGGCCGATGACATCGCCAAGAGGGCATCCAGGTGGCTGCCTCAGGAGCCTGGCGTCTTTGAGGAGCGGCTCTTCAGACCCTCGGCGGCGCCGTCACTGTCGAGCACGGCGCAACCAAGGGAGGATCTCCCTCAGCCGCCTGCCTCAGGAGCCCCGGTCTGCGGCCCGGCCTCAGGGGCACGCCTGCTCCTGGCATTAGAGCCTCATGAAGGGTGTTGGATCCCGGAGCTCAAGAACTACCTGATGCAAGGGACTCTGCCGAAGAATGAGGAGGAAGCGGAGCGTGTGGCGCGACAGGCCACGACTTATTGCATCAGGGATGGAGAGCTCTACAGGAAGCGACCAAATGACGTGTCCCTACGTTGCATCCCCCGAGAGCAAGGGAAGGAGCTGCTCGCGGACATACACGACGGAGACTGCGGACACCACTCGTCGTCACGGACCCTTGTTGGCAAGGCGTTCCGTAGTGGATTCTATTGGCCCATAGCACTCAACGACGCCGTTGTGCTTGTGAAGACTTGCGAGGCCTGCCAGTTTCACGCTAAGCAAATCCATCAGCCTGCGGGGGGTCTACAGACTATACCCCTCTCATGGCTGTTCGCAGTTTGGGGGCTGGACATTCTGGGCCCGTTTCCTCGGGCGCCAGGGGGCTATCGCTACCTCTATGTTGCCATGGACAAATTCACCAAGTGGGCTGAGGTGGAGGCCGTCCGCACAATCCCGGCAGGCTCAACGGTCAAATTCATCAAGGGCCTCGTGAGCCGATTTGGGGTGCCTAACCGCATCATCACCGACAACGGTTCGCAGTTCACCAGTAATATCTTCAAAACGTACTGTGCTAACCTTGGAACGCATATATGCTATGCTTTGGTAGCACACCCCCGGAGCAACGGCCAGGCCGAGCAGGCCAACGCGGAGGTCCTGAGGGGCCTCAAAGCCAGGACCTTCAAGAAGAAGCTGGAAGCCTGCGGCAGGGGCTGGTACGACGAGCTCCAGTCCGTGCTGTGGTCAATCCGCACAACTGTGATGAAGCCGACTGGCGAGACCCCGTTCTTCCTCGTCTACGGAGCAGAGGCTGTTCTCCCTCATGAGGTCAGGCGTCGCTCCGCGCTGGTCCTGGTGTTCGACGAGACGCAGCAGGACGCCATGCGGGGGACGGATCTCGTGCTGGGGAAGGAACGCCATTGAGAAGCCGCGCTGTAAGCGGCAAGGTATCAACAGGCGCTGCGACGATATCACTACCGCAACATCCGCCCCAGAACTCTTGAGGTAGGGGATCTCATGCTCAGACGGGTTCTCTCCGGGGAGGGGCTGCACAAGCTCTCTCCCATGTGGGAGGGCCCATTCAAGGTTGTTCATGTTTCCAGGCCTGGTCCGCGCGCTTGGAGACCACGGAGGGGGTACCCATCTAGAATGCGTGGAACATTCAACATCTCCGGAGGTTCTATCCCTGAGCGAGGCCTAGCGCCTAGGAAAGGCCCGGTGCCTGTGAAGAAGGCAAATGCCTGTGAAGATGCTGCATTTTGGAAAAGGCCCGGTGCCTGTGAAGAAGGTAAATGCCTGTGAAGCTATGCATTTTGGGAAAGGCCCGGTGCCTGTGAAGAAGGCGAATGCCTGTGAAGTTGCTGTGTTTTGGGAAAAGCCCGGTGCCTATGAAGAAGGCGAATGCCTGTGAAGCTGCTGCGTTTTGGGAAAGGCCCGGTGCGTGTGAATAAGGCGAATGCCTGTGAAGCTGCTGCGTTTTGGGAAAGGCCCGGTGCCTGTGAAGAAGGCAAACGCCTGTGAAGCTCGCCGCCCGTGACACTCTCACGTAATAATGAGTGGGGCTGTACATGCCCCTGAGTCTCCGGAGTGCCGCCCTCGGGCCTCGGGGGCTCCCGCCCACGCCCAGTTGCAGCACTTAGCTCCGCGCTGGTGAGAAGACGTCGAAGACTAGAATAGGTGCCGGACGCGGCTTTCCCATTTGCTTTCTGCAGTTGGCTTGTTTATTCCCGTTTGAAGTTTTATTGAAGTTGCTGACGTCCCTGGCTTGTGACTCTTTGTCTTTCTCGCTCGCTTGCCTCGTTTTCTCTCGCACAAATCTCGCGAGGGAGTCGCGGGCGCCCTCGCGAGTGTTTTCTGCCCCGGTCGTTTGGAGCTTTCCTATCCGAGTCCTCTGCGGGAGCACCCCTCCCAGTCCGTGCCCCACGGGCATCGCGACACGAGCGCATGACCTAGGCCGA
Source organism: Triticum aestivum (assembly GCF_018294505.1). NCBI lineage: Eukaryota > Viridiplantae > Streptophyta > Magnoliopsida > Poales > Poaceae > Triticum > Triticum aestivum. Next base: position 133,664,943 of record NC_057794.1, read on the forward strand.
TCGCCCCCACAACCAAGACCGCAAGTTACCCCTCCTACTGATCCTTGCAGGGCACGAAGCGCACGATGAGGCCACGGCCTCGGGAGGCGAGGACCGCGCCAAGCCCCACCGAGCTAAAATAGTTCCCGCACATGGGAGCGCAGCGCGGAAACACAGCGCAGGAATAGCGGAAACAACACGATGGTTAAACAACATCAGTTCTAACACGCCCCTGCGGGGCCCTACATTACTTTCTATTTTTACGCAGGATAAGAAAGAAAACAAAACGGGCGCGATTCGTCCTGCGCCAACCCACAGCGAAGGCTCGAGCTGCTCCTGGGGCTCAGGCGGATCCCTCCTCTCGCTTCACCGGGGCGCGAAGGCGGGCTGACGTGCTACCTTCACCCAGGCGGGCGCGACGGCGCGGGGGCTGGTCGCGGCCACCGCTGGAGGAGCTGCTGCCTGAGAGGGGGTCGCTGAAGCTCAGCGAACGCCGAGCACTGCCGCCTATACGCCAGTCGCCATTTTCATCCTGGTCGGTGCCGGGGCTGGGCAGGCGGCCGCGGTCGTCGTCATCAGGGCAGCACCCGGCACGGCGACCATCTTCCCCAAACACCCTCACGTAGAGGGTGGCGACGCCATCGAACTTGAAGTACAGGGTACACCACCGGCCCAGGCCGCGCGCGCGGGCGAACATTTGCTAGCCACGTGTCAAAGCCCTGTTCCCAGAGACGGAGACCTCCAGCAAAGCCCAGGAGGCCCTGCTGCAGCAGCCGTCTGCCTGGAGCCAGAAGCCGCACCGAGCGTTGGCCGACAGTTCATCTACGAAGAAACGAGGGAGCTGGAGCCGGGTGCTGGATGGGTCCGCCGACCACACGACGAACTCCGGCAGCACCTCCACAGAGCGAAAGCATGGCCTACGGGGGCGCACACCCACGTCGTGCCCCCCGTCGGCAACCGGGCGCTCACCACCGCGCAGGGAACCGCCTCCATGGCCGCGGGAGGCTACCACGGGGACCGTGGTATACTTGCGAGGGTGGCCCCGGCTGCGCTTGGTCGGGGAGGGAGGGGATCAGGCCCTGCCCGGGGGGCCTTTCCTTTCTCCGTGGCCGAGAATCTCTTTGGGGCCATGGGGACGGCGAGTAGCCAAGAAGAAGAAAAGGAGCAGCAAGAAGGGATGGAGTGAAGGGGGTTCGCCCAGCCCCATACTTATAGTCGGAGGAGGCCAACCGCCGAGCACCACAATCGCAGGTAATCATGACCGGTTTCTCTGCATGCAGGGACTTGTCAGGTCGTGCGGTTGCCGAGGCATCGTGGGAAAGCGCATACACCCATGTCCAGTCAATCGCCATGCGGCGCCCAAGGCCGCAGGCTGTTGGGGCCCGCGGCGCTTCGCGCTTGCCCCTTCGCTTCCCCGCCAGGCCAAGCCCGGGCGTGCCTTGGGCCCGGGGGCTACTGTCGGTGTTCTGGGAACAGGGGTCCCTAGACTTGCCTGCCTGCGACCTGCGGCGTGGCTCAAGTGGGGGCCCAACGCGGCCCATCTTCATCACCTCAAGCTCAAGACCCTCGCAAGGGGCCAAGCCTCGCGGGGCGGACGACAAGAAGCTTCCTCAGAGGCAACCTCGTCAGGAAGGCTCGCGAGGAGGCGGAGAGATCAAGGCAGGAATACCTCGCGAGGAACCAGTGACGCAAGCCATGACGATCGAGACCAGGCGGGCGCCAGGCGGGCGCCGGCCTGTGCAGTGGCCTTGTTTCCCCTTTGGTGCAAAGGGGGCAAGCACAGGCCGAGGCATTGGGCAAAGGTTACCATTCCGGTGCAACAAGACCAAGACCAGCGGAGCGGCAGGACGGAGGTCACCGTGGAGCCCAAGACGGCGTCATCACCAGTGCTTTTGGCAGCCGAAGACCACCTTTGGTCAGGATAACATGTACTATATGTCCCCCTTCAAAATGGCCAAGTGTTGGCGCCCTTCCCACTCATTATTTGGGGAGAGGCCCAGGGCCTCTATAAATAGGGCTAGCCACCACAGAGTAGGGGGAGATCCAGAAATCTAGTATAGCCCTAATAGAGAGAGAGAGAGAGGCGATTGAACTCACCCTACCAGTTCATCGCACCAGCTCAAGAACACCTCTCGCGAGGCTGTTCTTCCTTTATACTGTTCATCATCAGCCCCCTGCGGCAATCCACCACACCACACACTGGAGTAGGGTATTACACCACAACGGTGGCCCGAACCAGTATAAAACTCGTGTCCCTTGTGTTGTTCGTCGTTTCCAGCTTAGATCACGCGAGGAGATTGGATGTAGATCGGTAGGGGAGAGATCTGCGTGCGCACCCCATTGTTCGAACCTCAAGGGTCTGCCGGAACCCGAAATCCGACACACACGTCAGCTGTTCAGGGGCTATGGTTTTTTCCTGAAAGGGGGGGGTGGATTTGGGGTTTTTGTATGGTTAATTAAGGTGTTTTATATATTGTGTTAGGTAGCTAATTAATTAATAGAGAGAAGTGTCCTCTCTTATCTCCGTGCTTGGTCGACGCTACGTACTATATGTATAGAGAGGCCCTCGACACGCTAGCTAGTAAGAAAATGAAGGAAACCATTAAGTACAGAAGTTCGTCATGCATACCGAGAGAAGTGATCGACCTCTCCTTCTCCGAGAGATTGGTCGAACAACAAGTTTTCGTATTATCTATCCGACGCTACTGGCTACATACATATACAATATGTAAGATCTGTTACAATCCCCTAGCATCTGAAATCAAGTTCCACATGCTATTCTCCGGCTTTATTGATGACGTGCTCAAGAAAGAATCCCGCTAATTCCTCTTGAATTGCTTTCATGCGATCTTCTGGAAGGAGTTCATTCCGCATCTCCCACGTCTAATTTGAAGAAGGGGGTTAATACATATATATGAATCAAACTCAATAGAAATGATGGTGTAATAAAATGAAATTGTGAATATTATTGCTTACGCACATCAAATTGTCTTTTAGAGTAGCCCCGCTTATCTTTGCAAGTCGCGCTGTAGATGAACTCGCACACGTAGTATCCACAGAAATCATTCCCTTGTTCCTGCCACAAGCACTTCACAAGAAATAGAGGTCAATCAAACTGATAATGAAGCATTATAAATGGCATTGAGGAAAGTATCTAGAATCAACGGGATCGAGATGCACGGAACTAGCTAGCTAGTACTACTTACTTTCGGGTATGTCCATCGCAGCTCCCCCAGCAGTCCCGAAGCTTGTGCGGTGAATACTTTCCAAACCCTGCGAGACAAAGAAAACAATTACTTGATATCAGTAAATGAACAAAAAGTTGCCGATATGGTGCGATAATGATCGATTGAACTTACTTCTCGAGCATTTTAGTCATGTCCGCATAGGTCTCGGGAGATTTTCGTCTTGAGTCTAAGACGGTTACTAGTCCCTGCTCAAGCTTAATCTCCAGGAGAATATAGTGGAAGCTGCGCACGCATGCATAACTCATCAATTACATTACTATAACCTCACTCGAGTAATAAGGGAAACCGAATATGCACAAGACAGTAACACTCACTCGAAGTTGTATGGAAAGAGTATTTTATCTTTGTTTTGATTTACTATCAATGATTTGATCAAGTTGGCCTCAACATCATCGGCGTTCTTTTCAACCTGAAATTTATCTATGAGATTTGTGTTAATGAACCCAATATCATACATTTTTGCTTTTCTGCACTCGATGATCTTCAATCTGCATAATATACTGAGGATAATCATATATACATGCAATGAAAGAGCTGAGCTATATATAGAGACTTAATGACAGAACTAGTACTTACAGACAGTAGCAAGTGACCGTTAATTTATCGAGGGCCTTTTGATTGAACCACTGGAAGAACTCCTCAAATGGAACAGTCAACAAATCAATTCCAACGAGGTCGTGCTCCTCTTTAACTCTCAGATACAAAGTATTCGTCCCCCCAGACTCTCTGCAGGTTTCCATGTACCAATCATGGAATCTTCGCATCATCGTTGTTAGAGATTTTTCATCTTTGACAAGAGGCTTCCCGTAATGGTATTGGTGTTCTTCCACCTCCAAGAAATCATAATGTACATCGTCGGGCAGGTAATCTTCAAGATTGCTATAACCGGGCACCATCCCCGTATCATTAGCGACGATATCGCTAGACACCTTGAGCGGGGGGCACGATTGGTCCGCTTGTTCGCCGAGCTGGACAATTTTTTTCCCAACTTGTTGTTTTGCTAAACTTCAATCACTGATAGTATTTCCTGACCGCTCTGCTTTGATATATACCTTTGCAGTAATGCGCTCATAGTTGATTTTCGGCGGAGACTTTGGTGGTTTCCTCAGGGCATCGAGTGTGCGCTTTTCTTTCACCCGGTCTACCTTCTACTCCGGAGGTGGATGTCTCTTTGCTTTCACCCCTTCAAAGAAGTCATTCACTTCTTTTTCCACGATCTTCGCGTTTTCTTCCACGGTCCTCTCGTATGGTAACTTCTCTAAAGGCTTAAGAGGTGGACCGAATCTCTATTGCCTGCCTCTGGCTGTACTGCTAGACGCCGGAGCAAACGGAGCGACTGCGGCTGTCTTCTTTCGTGCTTGCTTACGAGGCAGAGGAGAAGGACTACGACGCGCCGGAACAGCCGGGGCGGCTGCGAGTCTCTTCCGCCCTTGCTGGCGAGGCGGAGAAGGAGGAGGCTGGTGGCTGCTCGAGCGTGCCGGCGCAGGTGGAGAAGAAGGCGGAGTGCCGCCACGCACTAGAGAAGGAGGCTGGTGGCTGCTCGGGCGCGCTGGCGCAGGCGGAGAAGGAGGCGGAGTGCCGCCACACACCGGAGAAGGAGGCTGAGTGCCCTGATCACTCGCCGGAGGAGGAGGCGGTGGAGGAGGCGGAGTGCCCTGACTCGCCGGAGGAGGAGGCGGTGGAGGAGGCGGAGTGCCCTGACTCTCCGGAGGAGGAGGAGGAGGCGAAGGCGTCCAGTTCGGAAGGTTGATGAGCTCCTTCCGCCATAGGCATGGAGTCTTCAGAGCTGAACCCTGCCGAGTCTCCCCGTCACCCGTAGGGTGGTCAAGCTGGAGGTCCTCAAATCCTTCTGTGATTTCATCGACCATCACCCTAGCATATCCTTCTAGAATCGGCCGGCAGTGAAAAGTTGAGCTAGGTTCATGACGTGCAACAGAGCCAACAACAATAGCCGCCTTGACTTTCATATTCATCCATTGCGTCATAAGGTGGCAATTGTGAGACTCTGTGATTAAATCCACGGGGTAGCTAGCAGGAGCCGTGAAGACAGGCTCCTGAAGCAGCTTCGTGGAAGCCATGCTGCTTCTCTGCTGAGATGGCGGGGTAGCTTCGGGTGTAGCAGTTTCGGCAGGTCGCGCGCTGCGGGCCTCGTCTCGTTCCTCTAGCGCTTTTACCCTTGCGTGCAGCGCCTGTAGTTGGGTCAGCTCCTTTTTCTTCTTCCTCTCCCGGCGTTTGTAACCGCCTGTGTCGGGAAATCCAGCCTTCCATGAAAGGGAGCCTGGCGTGCCTCGTGTCCGTCCGGGGTGCTCAGGATTCCCGAGGGCCTCTGTGAGCTCGTCGTTCTCTCTGTCCGGAACGAACATCCCTTGCTGCGCCTTTTCGATATACTCCTGAAGCTTCACGATGGGTGTGTTCAGCTGCTCGTTGGTCCAAACGCACTTCCCTGTTACAGGGTCCAATTTTCCCCCAACCCCGAAGAACCAAGTCCTGCAACGGTCTTGCCAGCGTCGCGTCTCTGGTTTGATCCCTTTAGCAATGAGGTCATTCTCAGCCTTGTCCCACAACGGCCGGGCTTTCAGGTAGCCACCTGACCCCGTGCGATGGTGATGCTTCTTCTTTGCAGCATTTTTCTTGTTTGTTGCTGACATCTTCGCTGCTCTCTCAGATTTCTTTTTGGTGACAAATGCGGGCCACTAATCTTTGATCTTCTCAAATCGGCCGATGAATTCTGGAGTCTTGTCTTGGTCGATAAATGATGATTTCAGCTCATTCTTCCACCTCCTGAATAGCTCATCCATCTTCTTAAGAGCATAAGCCTTGATCGTTGGCTTTTTAACTGGATTCTCTGGATCCTCCTCTGGTGGGAAGGTGAAATTTTCCTGCAGCGTGGTCCAAAGATCAGCTTTCTGCCTATCACTGACATAAGACACCTGAGAGTCTTTGTCCTTAGGCTTCAACCATTGCTCGATGCTGATCGGGATCATGTCCCTAACTAGAACCCCGCACTGAGCATTAAATTTGTGCTTGGTCCGGAGGGGTTCAATCGGTTGGTCAGCGCAATCAATTTCTACGATCGTGTACCTATCATCCGTGTGCAACTTTCTCTTCGGGCCTCGTCTCGTTATCGAAGTGTTGCTCGATCCGGAGGGCTAGAAAAGAAGAAAAAGAAGAGAGTTAATATGTGTACATACCAAAAACAATTAATGCATCAATTAGCTATAGTTAGCACATGCTTAATATATATATATATATATATATATATATATATATGCTTGGCCGGACTCCGTTCAGTCACCGGAGCCATCATCACGGTGTCCTTCCCCCTCCGTTCGGTCACCGGAGCCATCATCACGGTGTCCTTCCCCCTCCATTCGGTTACCGGAGCCGTCATCACGGTGTCCTTCCTCCTCCATTGTTTGATCATCATCGTCGTAGCCTGCTTCTTCATCCTGTCTTTCCAGACCATCGGTGCATGTGACGTTCAGAAACGACAAGACGGCATCACTTCCGTGTGCAATTATCTCCCCCAACACTGCTTCTTGTGCTTCGTCTCAGGGTGTGAATCCATAGTTTCTGCAAATATTTACAACATGGCAATTATTATTCAAATATGACAGATGGATATATTAGTGGCAAACGTTGAACTAGCTAGCTAAGCACAATAAGGAATCATATTAGTGGCCTGGCCTCGACACTTCTCTAGGGTTTGGGGTGGCCTCGACGACAACGCTCTTTTAACTTGGTAAATTTGGGTGGCCTTAGGAGAGTTTGTCGATCGGGTAGGGGCGCAGCGGGAGGGGGTAGGAGACCGACACCATTTTTTCTAGGGTTTGGGTGTCCTCGAGAGTTTTGGTCGAGCGAGAGGGCCGGGGGTGCTCCCGTGGTATAAGTTATCACGGTCGAGATGGGGTATATCGCCCCTCGCCCCTCAAACCCTCGGCGACCCCTCCCCCCTCCCCCCCTCATGTCGAAGTTATTGGGGACGGGGTATATTGACAACGACATCCCGATAAAAAAATAAGAAGACGAAGAAGAAATAAAAAGAGGATAAGAAGAAAGGAATAAAGGAGAAGATCGAAGAAAAAAAAGAAGAAAAAAAGAGGAGAAAAAGAAAGGAATAGAGGAGAAGAAGAGAAAATAGAGGAGAAGAAGAAAAAAAAGAAGAAAAAAAAGAGGAGAAGAAGAAAGGAATAGAGGAGAAGAAGAGAAAATAGAATAATTTTCTCTTCTTCTCCTCTATTCCTTTCTTCTTCTCCTCTTCTTTTTCTTCTTTTTTCCTCTTCTTATTTATTTCTCCGCTTCTTCCTCTCCTCTTATTCTCCTTTCTTCCTCTTCTTATTTTCCTTTTCCTCTCATTCTTTTTCTTCTTCTTTCCTTTCCTAGCTAGATATATAAAACTTTTCTAAAAATGTAACTTTTGCATATATAAAACTTTTCACTCTACATTTTCGTACATATGAAAAAATAAAGTTTCTATACAAAAGTGCACAATTTTTATGAACAAATTACAACATCTAAATTAACTAGACATCTAAATAAATATAACTACACATCCAAAATTTTCCTTATCTTAAAACTAAACTAAACATAAACTAAAATAACCTAAAAAACATGTAAAAACATCTAAGAATAGCATCTAAAAACTTCTAAAAAACATATAAAAACATCTAAAAATATAATAGCGTTGCGCAGGGGCGGATCCAGGGGCACGGTGGAGGGGTCGGCGCCGGCGCCGGCGGGGCAGGGTAGGGGCGCAGGGGCGCGGGACAGGGGAGGGGCGCGGGAGCAGGCTGGTGCTCACAGGGGGCGGCGCGTGATACGTCCCCATCGTATCTATAATTTTTGATTGTTCCATGCCAATATTCTACAACTTTCATATACTTTTGGCAACTTTTTATACTATTATTCGGACTAACATATTGATCCAGTGCCTAGTACGAGTTCCTGTTTGTTGCATGTTTTTTGTTTCGCAGAATATCCATATCAAACGGAGTCCAAATGGGATAAAAACTGCCGGAGATTTTTTTGGAATACATATGATTTTTGGGAAGAAAAATCGACGCGAGACGATGCCCGAGGGGGCCACGAGGCAGGGGGCGCGCCCCAGGGGGGCAGGCGCGCCCCTGACCCTTGTGGACACCCCGTAAGGCGGTTGGTGCCCTTATTTCTCCGCAAAAAAGCTAATATCCGGATAGAGTTCGTATTAAAATTTCAGCCCAATCGGAGTTATGGATCTCCGGGAATATAAGAAACAGTGAAAGGGAAGAATCTGAGAACGCAGAAACAGAGAGAGACAGAGAGACAGATCCAATCTCGGAGGGGCTCTCGCACCTCCCATGCCATGGAAGCCAAGGACCAGAGGGGAAACCCTTCTCCCATCTAGGGAGGAGGTCAAGGAAGAATAAGACGAAGGGGCACCCTCTCCCCTTCTCTTCCGGTGGCGCTGAAACGTTGCCGTGGCCATCATCATCACCGCAATCTTCACCAACAACTTCACCGTCATCATCACCAACTCTTCCCCCCTCTATGAAGCGGTGTAACCTCTCTCTTACCCGCTGTAATCTCTACTTAAACATGGTGCTCAACTCTATATATTATTTCCCAATGATGTATGGCTATCCTATGATGTTTGCGTAGATCCGTTTTGTCCTATGGGCTATTTGATGATCAAGATTGGTTCGAGTTGCATGTTTTATTATTGGTGATGTCCTATGGTGCTCTCCGTGTCGCACAAGCATGAGGGATCCCCGCTATAGGGTGTTGCAATATGTTCATGATTCGCTTATGGTGGGTTGCGTGAGTGACTGAAACACAAACCCGAGTAAGGGGGTTGTTGCGTATGGGATAAAGAGGACTTGATGCTTTAATGCTATGGTTGGGTTTTACCTTAATGATCTTTAGTAGTTGCGGATGCTTGCTAGAGTTCCAATCATAAGTGCATATGATCCAAGTAGAGAAAGTATGTTAGCTTATGCCTCTCCCTCATATGAAACTGCAATAATGATTACCGGTCTAGTTATCGATTGCCTAGGGACAAATAACTTTCTCGTAACAACAAGCTCTCTACTAAAACTAATTTAGTTGTGTCTTTATCTAAACAGCCCCTACTTTTTATTTACGTAATCTTTATTATCTTGCAAACCTATCCAACAACACCTACAAAGTACTTCTAGTTTCATACTTGTTCTAGGTAAAGCGAACGTCAAGCGTGCGTAGAGTTGTATCGGTGGTCGATAATATTTGTTTTGCCTTTAGCTCCTCGTTGGGTTCGACACTCTTACTTATCGAAAACTATTGCGATCCCCTATACTTGTGGGTTATCAAGACCTTTTTCTGGTGCCGTTGCCGGGGAGCAATAGCATGGGGTGAATATTCTCGCGCGTGCTTGTTTGCTTTATCACTAAGTAATTTTTATTTGTTGTTCTTAGTTGTTCTTTATCTTTAGTTATGTATATGGAACACAAAATACCAAAAACTTAGGTGTACTTTCTGCTCATGGAGATGGGGAACCTCCTAAAACCCTCGATGCTGGTTATGTGAAAGATATTATGTACTACTTTAATAATCCCGAGGAAACCCCATTCAATTATGTAATGGGAGTAACGTTGGACCAACGTGAATACTTTAGGGATTACCGCTTGACACAAAAAGGGAAACTATTATGGGATCAAATTCATATATTGAATTGGTATGCTAGGCAACTATGCTTGAGATATGATTATACTTGTTGCTCTAGGATGAAGGCTCCACACCTTCCCTTTTTATGCGAATTTAATGATAATAGAACCTTAGCTTCTTATGCTAATGGTATATATGATTACTATGATGTGGAACAAATAGAAGAATTTGTTGCTTTTATGGGTGCTTATGAAATTGAATCTATGATTAAATAGTTTGAAGATTTTGATGATTCGGTTTATAGACCTGAAAATTTGGCTATCCTTAAATATTGTTATGAGAATTATGAATACAATTCCGATATTAATGCACTTATTGAGAAAGTCTCCGCTGTCCAAGAAGAGACTAATATTTTGCAGGAATCTATGGAAGAAGAAGTTGATGAAACTGTGAGCTCATTAGATGAAAAAGATGAGGAGGAGAGTGAAGAACAAAAGGAGGAAGAGAGGATTGATCACCCGTGCCCACCTTCTAATGAGAGTAACTCTTCAACTCATACATTGTTTAATTCCCTTCATGCTTACCGAAGGATGAATGCTATGATAATTGCTATGATCCCGTTGATTCTTTTGAAATATCCCTTTTTGATGATGCTTGCTATGCTTGTGGCCAAGATGCCAATATGAATTATGCTTATGGAGATGAACTTGCTATAGTTCCTTATGTTAAACATGAAATTGTTGCTATTGCACCCACGCATGATAGTCCTATTATCTTTTTGAATTCTCCCAACTACACTATATCGGAGAAGTTTGCCCTTATTAAGGATTATATTGATGGGTTGCCTTTTACCGTCACACATGATGATTTTGATGAATATAATATGCATGTGCTTGCTGCTCCTACTTGCAATTATTATGAGAGAGGAACTATATCTCCACCTCTCTATGCTTCCCACATGATAAAATTGCAAGAAACTGTTTATACTATGCATTGGCCTTTACTTTGTGTGCATGAATTGTTCTTTTATGACATGCCGATGCATAGGAAGAGAGTTAGACTTCGTTGTTGCATGATATATGTTACTTTGTGCTCACTACTAAATTACAAATCATTGTTAATTAAAATTGGCTTTGATATACCTTGGGATCCGGGTGGATTCACTACTTGAGCACTATATGCCTAGCTTAATGGCTTTAAAGAAAGCGCTGCCAGGGAGACAACCCGGAAGTTTTAGAGAGTCATTTATTTCTGTTGAGTGCTTTCATATAGTTTAAAAACAACAAAAATAAAGAGGGGAACCCAAAACTTTTTCAAAAAGGAAAGTGAAAGTGAGAAAGACAAGCATTGTTGAAGTGGGAGAGCTCCTTGAACTTTGTTCATGCTCACGGCAACTTTGTGAATCTTGATTACAGAAACTTTTCAACAAAAATAATTATCCCCTTGTACAATTCCATTGTATTATAAAAATAATGTGCCAAGGTTTGCCTTTAGGATGTTTACATTTGCTTGATGGTTTGTACGGTGCAGGACAGAAACTTTGGCTGTAGTGCGCGATTTTACATTTTTAGCTGGAACGTCAAATGGTTCTGATTCTTTTTGCAATGTCTTTCTATACAAATTTTTTAATTTTTCCTAATTTTGGCAGAATTTTTCAAGTATAAGAAGTATGGTGAATGTTCAGATTATTACAGACTGTTCTGTTTTAGACAGATTCTGTTTTTGATGCATAGTTTGCTTGTTTTGATGAAACTATCAATTTATATTAGTGGATTAAGCCATGAAAAAGTTATATTACAGTAGACACAATGCAAAAACAAAATATGAATTGGTTTGCAACAGTACTTAGAGTAGTGATTTGCTTTATTATACTAACGGATCTTACCGACTTTTCTGTTGAAGTTTTGTGTGGACGAAGTGTTCGATGATCGAGAAGGTCTCGATGTGAGAAGAAAGAAGAGAGGCAAGAGCTCAAGCTTAGGGATTCCCGAGGCACCCCAAGTAAATATTCAAGGAGACTAAAGCGTCTAAGCTTGGGGATGACCCGGAAGGCATCCCCTCTTTCTTCAACAAGTATCGGTACGTTTTCGGATTCATTTCGTTCATGTGATATGTGCAATCTTGGAGCATCTTTTGCATTTAGTTTTCATTTTTCCTTTATGCACCATGCTGGTATGAGATAGTCCTTGGTTGATTTATAGAATCCTCTATGCACTTCACTTATATCTTTTGAGTATGGCTTTATAGAATGCTTCATGTGCTTCACTTATATCATTTGAAGTTTGGATTGCCTGTTTCTCTTTATATAGAAAACCGCCATTTGTAGAATGCTCTTTTGCTTCACTTATATTTGTTAGAGTGTGGGCATATCTTTTGTAGAAAGAATTAAACTCTCTTTCTTAACTTATATCTATTTAGAGAGATGACAGGAACTGGTCATTCACATTATTAGTCATAAAATCCTACGTAAAACTTGTAGATCACTGAATATGATATGTTTGATTCCTTGCAATAGTTTTGCGATATAAAGATGGTGATATTAGAGTCATGCTCGTGGGTAGTTGTGGATTAGTAGAAATACTTGTGCTGAGGTTTGTGATTCCCGTAGCATGCACGTATGGTGAACCGTTATGTGATGAAGTCGGAGCATGACTTATTTATTGACTGTCCTCCTTATGAGTGGTGGTTGGGGACGAGCGATGGTCTTTTCCTACCAATCTATCCCCCTCGAAGCATGCGAGTAGTACTTTGTTTCGATGACTAATAGATTTTTGCAATAAGTATGTGAGTTCTTTATGACTAATGTTGAGTCCATGGATTATACGCACTCTCACCCTTCCACCATTGCTAGCCTCTCTAGTACCGTGCAACTTTTGCCGGTACCATAAACCCACCATATACCTTCCTCAAAACAGCCACCATACCTACCAATCATGGCATTTTCATAGCCATTCTGAGATATATTGCCATGCAACTTTCGTCATCATCATATACATGACTTGAGCATTCATTGTCATATTGCTTTGCATGATCGTAAGATAGCTAGCATGATGTTTTCATGGCTTGTCCGTTTTTTGATGTCATTGCTACGCTAGATCATTGCACATCCCGGTACACCGCCGGAGGCATTCATATAGAGTCATATCTTTGTTCTAGTATCGAGTTGTAATATTGAGTTGTAAGTAAATAAAAGTGTGATGATCATCATTATTAGAGCATTGCCCAGTGAGGAAAGGATGATGGAGACTATGATTCCCCCACAAGTCGGGATGAGACTCTGGACTTTAAAAATAAATAAAAGAGGCCAAAGAAGCCCAAATAAAAAAGAGGCCAAAGAAGCCCACCAAAAAAAAAAGTAAAAATAAAAAAAAAATGAGAGAAAAAGAGAGAAGGGGCAATGTTACTATCCTTTTACCACACTTGTGCTTCAGAGTAGCACCATGTTCTTCATATAGAGAGTCTCTTGAGTTATCACTTTCATATACTAGTGGGAATTTTCATTATAGAACTTGGCTTGTATATTCCGATGATGGGCTTCCTCAAATGCCCGAGGTCTTCATGAGCAAGCAAGTTGGATGCACACCCACTTAGTTTCCAGTTTGAGCTTTCATACACTTATAGCTCTTAGTGCATCCGTTGCATGGCAATCCCTACTCACTCACATTGATATCTATTGATGGGCATCTCCATAGCCCGTTGATACGCCTAGTTGATGTGAGACTATCTTCTCCTTTTTGTCTTCTCCACAACCACCATTCTATTCCACCTATAGTGCTATGTCCATGGCTCATGCTCATGTATTGCGTGAAAGTTGAAAAGGTTTGAGAACGTCAAAAGTATGAAACAATTGCTTGGCTTGTCATCGGGGTTGTGCATGATGTGAATATTTTATGTGGTGAAGATGGAGCATAGCCAGACTATATGATTTTGTAGGGACAACTTTCTTTGGCCATGTTATCTTGAAAAGACATGATTGCTTTATTAGTAGGCTTGAAGTATTATTGTTTTTATGTCAAATGATAGACTATTGCTTTGAATCACTCGTATCTTAATATTCATGCCATGATTAGATATGTGATCAAGATTATGCTAGGTAGCATTCCACATCAAAAATTATCTTTTTTATCATTTACCTACTCGAGGACGAGCAGGAATTAAGCTTGGGAATGCTGATACGTCTCCGTCGTATCTATAATTTCTGATTGTTCCATGCCAATATTCTACAACTTCCATATACTTTTGGCAACATTTTGTACTATTTTCGGGACTAACATATTGATCCAGTGCCCAGTGTCAGTTCCTGTTTGTTGCATGTTTTCTGTTTCGCAGAATGTCCATATCAAACGGAGTCCAAACGGGATAAAAACTGACAGAGATTTTTTTGGAATATATATGATTTTGGGGAAGAAAAATTGACGCGAGACGATGCCCGAGGGGGCCACGAGGCAGGGGGCGCGCCCCAAGGGGGCAGGCGCACCCCTGACCCTTGTGGCCACCCGTAAGGCGGTTGGTGCCCTTCTTTCGCCGCAAGAAAGCTAATATCCGGATAGAGATCGTGTTAAAATTTCAGCCCAATCGGAGTTACGGATCTCCGGGAATATAAGAAACGGTGAAAGGGAAGAATCTGAGAATGCAGAAACAGAGAGACAGATCCAACCTCGGAGGGGCTCTAGCACCTCCCATGCCATGGAGGCCAAGGACCAGAGGGGAAACCCTTCTCCCATCTAGGGAGGAGGTCAAGGAAGAAGAAGACGAAGGGGCGCCCTCTCCCCTTCTCTTCCGGTGGCGCCGGAACGTTGCCGTGGCCATCATCATCACCGCAATCTTCACCAACAACTTCACCGCCATCATCACCAACTCTTCCCCCCTCTATGCAGCGGTGTAACCTCTCTCTTACCCGTTGTAATATCTACTTAAACATGGTGCTCAACTCTATATATTATTTCCCAATGATGTATGGCTATCCTATGATGTTTGAGTAGATCCGTTTTGTCCTATGGGCTATTTGATGATCAAGATTGGTTCGAGTTGCATGTTTTATTATTGGTGATGTCCTATGGTGCTCTCCGTGTCGCGCAAGCGTGAGGGATCCCCGCTATAGGGTGTTGCAATACGTTCATGATTCGCTTATAGTGGGTTGCGTGAGTGACTGAAACACAAACCCGAGTAAGGGGGTTGTTGCGTATGGGATAAAGAGGACTTGATGCTTTAATGCTATGGTTGGGTTTTACCTTAATGATCTTTAGTAGTTGCGGATGCTTGCTAGAGTTCCAATCATAAGTGCATATGATCCAAGTAGAGAAAGTATGTTAGCTTATGCCTCTCCCTCATATGAAACTGCAATAATGATTACCGGTCTAGTTATCGATTGCCTAGGGACAAATAACTTTCTCGTAACAACAAGCTCTCTACTAAAACTAATTTAGTTGTGTCTTTATCTAAACAGCCCCTACTTTTTATTTATGTAATCTTTATTATCTTGCAAACCTATCCAACAACACCTACAAAGTACTTCTAGTTTCATACTTGTTCTAGGTAAAGCGAACGTCAAGCGTGCATAGAGTTGTATCGGTGGTCAATAGAACTTGAGGGAATATTTGTTCTGCCTTTAGCTCCTCGTTGGGTTCGACACTCTTACTTATCGAAAATTGTTGCGATCCCCTATACTTGTGGGTTACCAGCGCGTCGGGGCCGGCATGGGCGCGAGGGTTGACGGCGCGTCGGGGCAGAGGGCGGCGCATCGGGGCCGACAGCGGCGGCGACAATGACGTTGAGCAGCCTGACGGCGTCGGTGGCGGCGGCGACGGCGACATTGAGCAGCCTGATGGCGTCGGTGGTGGCAGCGACGACAAGGTGGAGCAGGGGCGTCAGGTGGCAACAACAATGAGGAGGAGCAAGGGCGTCGGGGGAGAAGAAGTGATGGATTTCATCTAAACTGCTAAGTGTTTTCTTATATACCCAGGGCATTGGTGCCGGTTCGTGGCACAAACCGGTACCAATGCCACCTTTAGTCCCGGTTGCTGCCACCAACCGGGACCAAAGGTCTCTTTTCAGCAGCCCAAAGGGCGGGAAGCGGAGGCCTTTGGTCCCGGTTGGTGGCACCAACCGGTACCAAAGGGGGGCATTCGTACCGGTTGGTGGCACAAACCGGTACGAATGCCCCCCTTTGGTACCGGTTGGTGCCACCAACCGGGACCAAAGGCCTCGTGCTCCCCGTGGCCAAAACTTTAGTCCCACCTCGCTAGTTGAGAGGGGCGCGGAGTGGTTTATAAGCCCCACTGCCGCACCCCTCTCGAGCTCCTCTCGATTGCAGGCTTACGAGTCTAATTGTCACTGCTATGCCTGATGGGCCTACTGGGCCTTCTGCGAGCCTGAATCCTGGCCCATGGTAGGTTTTCTAGTCATATTCAGGCCGTGGTGGCCCAGTAGTTGGCACTTTTTTTATTTTATTTTGTTTCTACTTACAACAAAAAACCTTACTGTTGCTATTTTTTATTTATTTTATTGAAGTTTATTTATTTTACTTTTATAAAGTTTATTTTGTTTCTACTTCTTTATTTTATAAAAGTTTATTTTATTTTATTTCTACTTATTTATTGTATTAAATTTTAATTTGTTTTATTTTGTTTCTACTTATTTATTTTATTAAAGTTTATTTTATTTTATTTTGTTTCTGCTTATTTATTTTATTAAATTTTAATTTATTTAATTTTGTTTCTACTTTTTATTAAAGTTTATTTTGTTTCTTTCTGCTTTCCATGTTTTGAACAGAAAGTACTTTGATAATTTCAGTGGCATGAATTTTATATAATTTTAGTTTAAAAATACTAGAGGTTTATAAAAGCTTTTTAGTTCATTCCTTTTGCTATTAGAGTTTTATAAAAGTTTTTTAGTTAATTTTTCTTTTTGCATGGTTTCATCATTTCATCCACATAGCTTGTGTAAGAAATTAGAGAGGGTTACGGCAAAAACTGGATGCACTTCGTGTACAAAATGGACAATCTGTTTCGAAGTATGAGGGTTTCACATAGAAACTCGTCTGTTACAAAGGGATTTCATTTTTTTGAACTTATTTGAACTCCAGAGTTTTTCTGTGTTCAAAATGCACCATTCAAAGCCACGTCATCAATTTTCAACCCTTTCTGACTTCACTTGTTATTTTTCATGCATTTACTGATTATTTTGAGCTATAAGACCCTGAAATTGAAAAGCATTTCAAATGAACTCTGAAAAGGTTGAAAATTGGCATCGTATCATCATTTCATCCACATGGCATGTGCAATAAAGTAGAGAGGGTTACGGTAAAAACTATATGCACTTCGTGTACAAAACGAACAATCTCTTTCGAAGTATGAGGGTTTCATACGGAAACTCATGTGTTACAAAGGGATTTCATTTTTTGAACTTATTTGAACTCTAGAGTTTTTATGTGTTCAAAATGCACCATTCAAAGCCACATCATCAATTTTCAACCCTGTCTGACTTCATTTGTTATTTTCATGCATTTACTAATTATTTTGAGCTATAAGACCCTGAAATTGAAAAGCATTTCAAATGAACTCTGAAAAGGTTGAAAATTGGCATCGTATCATCATTTCATCCACATAGCATGTGCAAGAAAGTAGAGAGGGTTACGGTAAAAACTGGATGCACTTCGTGTACAAAACGGACAATCTCTTTCGAAGTATGAGAGTTTCATATGGAAACTCGTCTGTTACAAAGGGATTTCATTTTTTTGAACTTATTTGAACTCCATACTTTTTCTGTGTTCAAAATGCACCATTCAAAGTCACATCATCAATTTTCAACCCTTTCCGACTTCATTTGTTATTTTTCATGCATTTACTGATTATTTTGAGCTATAAGACCCTGAAATTGAAAAGCACTACAAATGAATCTGAAAAGGTTGAAAGTTGGCATGTTATCATCATTTCACCCACATAGCATGTGCAAGAAAGTAAAAAGGCTTATGGCAAAAACTGGATGCACTTCGTGTACAAAATGCACAAACTCTTTCGAAGTATTAGGGTTTTATACGAAAACTCATCTGTTACAAAGGGATTTCATTTTTTGAACTTATTTGAACTCCATACTTTTTCTATGTTCAAAATGCACCATTCAAAGCCACATCATCAATTTTCAACCCTTTCTGACTTCATTTGTTATTTTTCATGCATTTACTGATTATTTTGAGCTATAAGACCCTGAAATTGAAAAGAGCTACAGATGAACTCTGAAAAGGTTGAAAGTTGGCATGGTATCATCATTTGACCCACATAGCATGTGCAAGAAAGTAGAGAGGCTTACGGCAAAAACTGGATGCACTTCGTGTACAAAATGCACAATCTCTTTCGAAGTATCAGGGTTTCATACGGAAACTCGTCTGTTACAAAGGGATTTCATTTTTTTTGAACTTATTTGAACTCCATACTTTTTTTGTGTTCAAAATGCACCATTCAAAGCCACATCATCAATTTTCAACCCTTTGTCACTTCATTTGTTATTTTTCATGCATTTACTGATTATTTTGAGCTATAAGACCCTGAAATTGAAAAGCACTACAAATGAACTCTGAAAAGGTTGAAAGTTGGCATGGTATCAACATTTCACCTACATAGCATGTGCAAGAAAGTAGAGAGGCTTACGGCAAAAACTGGATGCACTTCGTGTATAAAATGCACCATTCAAAGCTACATCATCAATTTAGTACATATAGCTCTCATGGATAGGTAAGTGACCAAATTAATAGAAGTTCATCATCACATTAAAATCAAGTACATACATAGTTCTCATTGAACAACATATAGCTCTCCAGAGCATCGAGTTAAACCATACATTGAAACTATGTGAAACCTTTCAACGCAACAATAAATGCGATCATAATCACAAGCAAGGTAAAAATTGATCCAACGACATAATGATACCAAGCCTCGGTATGAATGGCATATTTTCTAATATTTCTCATCTTCAACCGCATAGCATCCATCTTGATCTTGTGATCATCGACGACATCCGCAACATGCAACTCCAATATCATCTTCTCCTCCTCAATTTTTTATTTTTTCCTTCAAGTAATTGTTTTCTTCTTCAACTAAATTTAACCTCTCGACAATAGGGTCGGTTGGAATTTCCGGTTCAACTACCTCCTACATAAATAAAATCTATGTCAACTTGATGGGCATAATTGTCATAAACAATAAATGAACCAAATAGTTATAAAAGATAATATATACCACATCTGAATCATAGCCAGGACGAGGGCCGACGGGGGCGGATACCAAAATCATCGCACTATATAAGCACAAGCAATAATAAAAGTAAGAAAATTAGACAAGTATCTATCTAAAGTAAGAATTTTTTTCTTTCAGAAGAAGATAAGAGGCTCACCACAGTGGTGCAGGCGACGAGATCGGCGCGGGCGATCGACGGCGGTGAAGACGGGGACGGGACGGGACGGACTGCTAAACCTAGACAAATCTCGGGGAAAGTGGAGCTTGGAGGTCGAGCTTCGAGAGGACAAAGCTTAACTAGCGTGGCTTGGGCATTTCATCGAATACCAAGTGTGCATAGGAGGTGAGCTAGAGCACCCAAATGCCCTCTCCTCGCCGGCCAGAAAAAACATAGCACTATGGAGTGCTCTGCTGCAGCAACGGGGTATATATAGGCAACTCATTTGTCCCGGTTCATGGCTGGAACCGGGACTAAAGCCCAGCCTTCTGTCCCGGTTCGAGCCAAGAACCGGGACCAATGTTTGTGGGCCAGGAGCGAGGCCCATTGGTCCCGGTTCATGCCTGGAACCGGGACAAATGGGTCCATACGAACTGGGACCAATGCCCACGAGGCCCCGGCCGGCCCCCTGGGCTCATGAACCGAGATGAATGGATCCATTGGTCCTGGTTCGTGGAAGAACCGGGACTAATGGCTGGCCAGGTCCGAACGAAAGCCCCTTTTTCTACTAGTGGGTGGACTCATATGGAATAACTTTGGGGTTTATGGAATTGGATGCACAAGCAGCATTCCCGCTTAGTACAAGTGAAGGCTAGAAAAAGACTGGGAAGCGACCAGCTAGAGAGAGACAACAGTCATGAACATGCATTAAAATTAATCAACACCGAATGCAAGCATGAGTAGGATATAATGCACCATGAACATAAATATCGTAGAGGCTATGTTGATTTTCTTTCAACTACATGTGTGAACATGTGCCAAGTCAAGCCACTCGAATCGTTCAAAGGAGGATACCACCCCATCATACCACATCACAACCATTTTAATAGCATGTTGGCATGCAAGGTAAACCATTATAAACTCCTAGCTAATTAAGCATGGCATAAGCAACTATAATCTCTAATTGTCACTGCAAACATGTTTCTTTCATAATAGGCTGAATCAGGAATGATGAACTAATCATATTTACAAAAACAAGAAAGGTCGAGTTCATACCAGCTTTTCTCATCTCAGTCAGTTCATCATATATCATCATTATTGCCTTTCACTTGCACAACCGAATAGTGTGGATAATAACAATAGTGCACGTGCATCGGACTAAGCTGGAATCTGCAAGCATTCAATTCAAAGGGGAAGACAAGGTAATATGGGCTCTTTGTTAGATCAACAATAATGCATATGAGAGCCATTCAACATTTTCATTAAGGTCTTCTCCTCTCGACCCCCAAATAAAAAGAAATAAAACAAAACTATTTACACGGGAAAGCTCCCAACAAGCAAAAGAAGAACGAGAAATCTTTTTGGGTTTTCTTTTTAATTACTACTACTACAGGCATGGAAAGTAAACTAACTAAAAGCTACAACTAATTTTTTTGGTTTTTCCTAAGGTTTTTCAAGCACACAAGAAGAAAGCGAGAAAATGAAAACAAACTAGCATGGATGATACAATGAAAAACTATGAGCACCGGCAACTGGCATGAGTGTGTGAACATGAATGTAATGTCGGTGAGAGATACATACTCCCCCAAGCTTAGGCTTTTGGCCTAAATTGGTCTATACCCATGGATGGCTTGGTGGGTATCCGAAGTTGAAGCTGGGGTCATACTGAGATGCATCAGCTACTGCCTGAAGAGCTGTAGCTTGGAGGCGGGCTACCTCCGTCCTCCTCCCTGGTTATAACATATCTCCTTTTTGCCTGAATGTCAAAGAAAGCAGGAGCAGGGAGAGCGATGTGATAGGTGTGTCGTCTGTCAAAGATTAGTCGGTACTGGAGGGACTAATTGTTCCTCTCAACGAACTAATGACGAACCATAACATCATAATCTAAATAAGCAGGAGGCAACTCAATATCATATCCACGAATGGGTATCTCAAGAAAATCAGCTAAACGGTTGCATAAATTCCACCAAAGAGATCTCCATTAATTTTGTTACTATGCAACCTACGTGCAACAATGGCCCCAAGTTATATTGTGTATCTCCTAATACATCACTCTTGAGAACACTAAGATCTGGCACACACATGTGACATGCCTCATCCTTACCATTTATGCATCTACCTATAAAGAGAGCAAAATAATGTATAGCAGGAAAATGAATGCTCCCTATGGTAGCTTGTGTGATTTCCCTAGATTCCCCCATAGTGATACTACCAAGAAAATCCTTATATTCAGATTTATGAGGCTCACTTACATTACCCCACTGTGGGAGTTTACAAGCAGTATTAAAATCTTCTAAGTCCAAGGTATAAGATTTATCATAAAGATCAAACTGGACATTTTGAGAATTGCGTGATGATGTAAATTCAAACCTTCTCACAAAGGAATCAGTGAGGTAGTAGTACTGACGGCACTTATCTGCCTCGAAGCTCTCAAGATCAGCGTTACGCACATATGCGTCAAATTCCTCCTTGATTCCTGCTCGAACCATGAAGTCCTCTGACGGCCATTCACAAGGCTGCACTTGAGCCTCCCTTGGTAGTTCATTGTCTGGCTCACGTATTGCGGGCCTGGGTCCTTGTTTCCTTGAGGAACCACCTTGGTACATTTTCCTAAACATATTTCTTCCTCTGAAAAATTTCTGAAATTTTTAGTAACTCAAAAATAAAAGTGAACCAAACTCAACAAGATCGATAGTAACTACTCCTACAAGTGCCTACATGCTATATCATGCATTAAAACTACTTTTGACCTCATAAATTTGACATGCAAGCTCAAGAACATGGTCACCTAAGAAGCAAAAATTTGCAACAAATAAAGCACTAGAACAAAAACTAATTGGACCATTGGAGGAGTCACATACCAAAGAACAATCCCCCAAAGCAGTTTTGTGAGAGGAGCTTTGAGCAAGGAGATCGAAAATGGCAGCAAGATGAGCAAGAACTCGGGTTTGAGCTGGCTAGTGATTTTTTTGGGAGGAAGAGGGAGTGTGTGGTGGCTGGAATAAGTGGAGGGGGGCTACCAGGGGCCCACAAGGCAGGGGGCACGCCCAGGGGGGTGGGCGCACCCTGGACCCTCATGGCCAGGTGCTGGCTCCCCCTGATGTGTTCTCAGTGCCAGATGTTCTCAAATATTCTAGAAAAAAAATCACATTTTACTTTCAGGGAATTTGGAGAACTTTTATTTTCGGGGTACTTTTTATTGCATGGATAATTCAAAAAACAGACAGAAAATATTATTTTTACTTTATTTAATATAAATAACCGAAAGTAAAAAGAGGGTACAGAGAGTTGTGTTTTCTAACTTCATCCATCTCATGCTCATCAAAAGGAATCCACTAACAAGGTTGATCAGGTATTGTTAACAAACTCATTTTGAATAACATGAAACCAGAGAATTTTCGAATAATGCTAGGTTACCTCAACGGGGACATGCACATCCCAAACAATAAGAATATCATATTTCTTCTCGACAGTAGGAAGAGGAAATTCAGAACCTCCAATAGTGATTGTTGAATTTTTTCCAGTAGAATTGATACTATGGACTTGAGGTTGTTTCCTCGGAAAGTGTACCATATGCTCATTACCATTAACATGAAAAGTGACATTGCCTTTGTTGCAATCAGTAACAGCCCCTACAGTATTCAAAAAGGGTCTACCAAGGATAATCGACATACTATCGTCCTTGGGAATATCAAGAATAACAAAGTTCGTTAAAATAGTAACATTTTTGCAACCACAACAGGCACATCCTCACAAATACCGACAGGTATAGCAGTTGATTTATCAGCCATTTCCAAAGATATTTCAGTAGGTGTCAACTTATTCAATTCAAGTCTATGATATAAAGAGAGAGGCATAACACTAACACCGGCTCGAAGATCACATAAAGCAGTTTTAACATAGTTTCTTTCAATGGAGCATGGTATAGTTGGTACTCCTAGATCTCCAAGTTGCTTTGGTATTCCACCCTTAAAAGTGTAATTAGCAAGCATGGTGGAAATTTCAGCTTTCAGTATCTTTCTTTTATTAGTAACAATATCCTTCATATACTTGGCATAAGGATTCATTTTGAGCATATCAGTCAAACACATACGTAAAAAGATAGGTCTAATCATTTCAGCAAAGCGCTCAAAATCCTCATCATCCTTTTTCTTGGATGGTTTAGGAGGAAAGGGCATGGGTTTCAGAACCCATGGTTCTCTTTCTTTACCGTGCTTCCTAGCAACAAAGTATCCTGAGTCAACATTAGTTCTGTGAGAATCTTGCTCAATTCTATTAGGATGGCCCTCAGGATACAAAGGTTCCTGAGTCATTTTACCACCTCTAGTCATAACTCTAACAACATTATCATTTTTCTTATTATTTAATTCATTGAGCAAATCATTCTGAGCTTTAAGTACTTGTTCTACTTGAGTGGTAACCATAGAAACATGTTTACTAATAAGTTTAAGTTCACCTTTAAGTCTAGACAAATAATCACTCAAGTGTTCAAGCATATCATCATTGTATTTCAATTGTCTACCAACATAAGCATTGAAGTTTTCTTGTTTAACCATAAAGTCATCAAACTCATCCAAGCATTGGCTAGCAAACTTCGTAAATGGGATTTCACATTTATAAAATCTATAGAGAGAATTTACCTTTACTACATGTGTCGGGTTATCAAGACCATGTATTTTTTCAATAGGTGGTAAATTCTTAACATCTTCAGCTTTAATACCTTTTTCTTTCATAGATTTCTTTGCCTCTTGCATATCTTCAAGACTGAGAAATAGAATACCCCTTTTCTTCGGAGTTGGCTTAGGAGTTGGTTCAGGAAGTGTCCAATTATTTTCATTAGTCAACATATTATTCAATAGCAATTCAGCTTGATCAATAGTTCCTTCCTTGAAAACACAACCAACACAACTATCCAGGTAAACTCTGGAAGCATCGGTTAGTCCATTATAAAAGATATCAAGTATTTCATTTTTCTTGAGAGGATGATCAGGCAAAGCATTAAGTAATCGGAGAAGCCTCCCCCAAGCTTGTGGGAGACTCTCTTCTTCAATTTGCACAAAATTATGTATTTCCCTTAAGGCAGCTTGTTTCTTATGAGCGGGGAAATATTTAGCAGAGAAGTAATAAATCATATCCTGGGGACTACGCACACAACCAGGATCAAGAGAATTAAACCATGTTTTAGCATCACCCTTTAATGTGAACGGAAATAACTTAAGGATAAAGTAATAGCGAGTTTTCTCATCATGTGTAAACAGGGTGGCTATATCATTTAATTTAGTAAGATGTGCCACAACAGTTTCAGATTCATAGCCATAGAAAGGATCAGATTCAACCAAAGTAATTATTTCAGGGTCGACAGAGAAATCATAATCCTTATCAGTAATAAAGATAGGTGAACTAGCAAAAGCAGGGTCATATTTCATTCTAGCATTCAAATACTTTTCTTTAAGCTTAGCTAATAATCTCTTAAGATTAGATCTATCATTGCAAGCAAGAAAGTCTCTAGCAGTTTCTTCATCCATAACATAACCCTCAGGCACAACAGGAAATTCATATCTATGGGGAGAATCTTCATCATCACTTTCATCGATATTATCAGTTTCAATAATTTCTTTCTCTCTAACCCTAGCAAGTTGTTCATCAAGAAATTCACCTAGTGGCACAGTATTATCAAGCAGAAGTAGTTTCATCATAAGTATCATGCAAAGCAGAAGTGGCATCATCAATAACATGCGACCTATCAGAATCAATAGCATGTGTAGGTGTCACAAGTTTACTCAAAATAGAAGGTGAATCAAGTGCAGAGCTAGATGGCAATTCCTTACCTCCCCTCGTAGTTGAGGGAAAAATCTTGTTTCTTTGATCTTTCAAGTTCTTCATAGTGACCAGCAAATATAAATCCCAAGTGACTCAAATAATAGAGCTATGCTCCCCGGCAACGGCGCCAGAAAATAGTCTTGATAACCCACAAGTATAGGGGTTCGCAACAGTTTTCGTGGGTAGAATATTCAACCCAAATTTATTGATTCGACACAAGGGGAGCCAAAGAATATTCTCAAGTATTAACAGTTGAGTTGTCAATTCAGCCGCACCTGAAAGACTTAATATCTGCAGCAAGGTATTTAGTAGCAAAGTAATATGATAGTAGTGGTAACGGTAGTAAAAGTAATATTTTTGGGTTTTGTAGTGATTGTAACAGTAGCAATGGAAAAGTAAATAAGCAAAGAACAATATATGAAAATCTCGTAGGCAATGGATCAGTGATGGATAATTATGTCGGATGCGATCAATCATGCAATAGTTATAACATAGGGTGATACAGAACTAGCTCCAGTTCATCAATGTAATGTAGGCATGTACCGAATATAGTCATACGTGCTTAAGGAAAAGAACTTGCATGCCATCTTTTGTCCTACCCTCTCGTGGCAGCGGGGTCCTATTGGAAACTAAGGGATATTAAGGCCTCCTTTTAATAGAGTACCAGACCAAAGCATTAACACATAGTGAATACATGAACTCCTCAAACTACGGTCATCCCCGGTAAGTATCCCGATTATTGTCACTTCGGGGTTAACGGATCATAACACATAATAGGTGACTATAGACTTGCAAGATAGGATCAAGAACTCACATATATTCATGAAAACATAATAGGTTCAGATCTGAAATCATGGCACTCGGGCCCTAGTGACAAGCATTAAGCATAGCAAAGTCATAGCAACATCAATCTGAGAACATAGTGGATACCAGGGATCAAAACCTAACAAAACTATCTCGATTACATGATAAATCTCATCCAACCCATCACCATACAACAAGCCTACGATGGAATTACTCACGCACGGCGGTGAGCATCATGAAATTGGTGATGGAGGAAGGTTGATGATGACAATGGCGACAGATTCCCCTCTCCGAAGCCCCGAACGGACTCCGGATCAGCCCTCCGGAGAGAGTTTAGGGCTTGTCGGCGGCTCCGTATCGTAAAACGCGATGAATCCTTCTCCTTGATTTTTTTCTCCTGAAAGTGAATATATGGAGTTGGAATTGAGGTCAGTGGAGCGTCAGGGGCCCACGAGGCAGGGGGCGCGCCCCCACCCTCGTGGACAGGGTGTGGGCCCCCTAACGTGGATTCTTCTTCCAGTAATGTTTATATATTCCAAAAATAATCTCCGTTGATTTTCAGGTCATTCCGAGAACATTTATTTCTGCACAAAAATAACACCATGGCAATTCTGCTGAAAACATCATCAGTCCGGGTTAGTTCCATTCAAATCCTGCAAGTTATTGTCCAAAACAAGGGCAAAAGTGTTTGGAAAAGTAGATACGACGGAGATGTATCAGCACTCAACTCGCGGATTCCCGAGGTGACATTGGGGTAATCTATGCATAGGGGTTGATGCATGTTTTCGTCCTACTTTCTCCGATAGAAATCTTGGTGCACTCTTTGAAGTTGTTTGTGTTGGATTGA
The DNA here is from genome assembly GCF_018294505.1 of Triticum aestivum. Lineage (NCBI taxonomy): Eukaryota > Viridiplantae > Streptophyta > Magnoliopsida > Poales > Poaceae > Triticum > Triticum aestivum. The sequence goes on from NC_057794.1 coordinate 133,691,646, forward strand.
ATATTATGAATTTGAAGTTGTTTGATGCATATCAAATAATCAACTCACGAATACTTGTGGTGACATTGGAGTATCTAGGCGACATTAGAGTTGGTTGACGTGTATCATATGGTGTATTTTAGTACGAACTCTGGGGCTGTTTGTGACACTTATAGGGATGGCTCAATAGATTGATCGGAAAAGATAACTTTGAGGTGGTTTTGTACCCTACAACAATTTCATCTTATGTTTGCCACTAAATAAGAACTTTGGAGTGACTCTTTGTCACACGTTGAGGGATTGTTATATGATTCAATTATGTTAGCACTGTTGAAAAATTGCACTAGTGAAAGTATGAACCCTAGGCCTTGTTTCCAAGCATTGCAATGCCGTTTGTGCTGCGTTTTGTTGCTTTCTACCTTGCTGTTTTTTATTTTTAGATTACAAAAACCTATATCTACTATCCATACTAAACTTGTATCACCATCTCTTCGCCGAACTAGTGCACCTATACAATTTGCCATCTCATTGGGTGTGTTGGGACACAAGAGATTTCTTGTAATTGATTGCAGAGTTGTTTGAGAGAGACTATCTTCATCCCACACCTCACACAGATTGATAAACCTTAGGTCATTCACTTGAGGGAAAATTGCTACTGTCCTACAAAACTCCGCGCTTGGAGGCCCAACACGAGTCTAGAAGAATAAGTTGTGTAGTAGACATCATTCATGTCACATGGACAGTAAGGGACATGGATCATGTCTTACAACATTGGTGATCAGTGGTTTATGGACCTCACATTTGAACTAGCAAAGTCACGATCTCGACTAATGTTCACCCTACTAACACCAATTATGCAATATCATATAAGACTACCATCCCACCTAGTCATGTGTTGTGCCACATTTATGTGTTCCTTATAAGTAGTATTTACCACCATATGCTCCAAAATGAAGGTCATATCACAAAATGCAATGCACTCTCTTTGTTTCACATTTTTGTTGTGCAACTTCAAATGATCCCAAATTTCACCAGTATCTGCATGACACAAGTGCGCACTTGAGAGATATCCTCTTCTTGTTACATTATGTCTTTCAGTCAGACACAAACGCGAGCAACAATGATCTAGAGTGCACTATTCTTCACTCTCTCCTAGTCCAATGTGCAATGTGACATTTCAGCTATTCCCTATGTGAATCGTTCTGCCATGTCATGACGGGACGCTCTAGCGAGCTACACCCTATGTGCTTCACCCAAGTAAAGCTCGCACGCAACCTATCTATCTTTATCTCAAGATGTTGTGCCTCCCATGAGCTCAACGAGCTGTGGCAGCGCTCTGGAGCATAGTTGTCACCGTACACATGCACTACATCGGGGTCTCAAATCAGATGGTTCCAAACGGTCTAGAAGGTTATCAGTCAATGTTCGCAATGCTGTTACATAATCCTGAAACGTCCCATGTGAAGGTAATATGCCCTAGAGGCAATAGTAAAGTTGTTATTTTATATTTCCTTATTCATGATAAATGTTTATTATTCATGCTAGAATTGTATTGATCAGAAACCTTAATACATGTGTGAATACATAGACAAAACTTTGTGTCCCTAGTGAGCCTCTACTTGACTAGCTCCTTGATCAAAGACGGTTAAGGTTTCCTAACCATGGACATAAGTTGTCATTTTATAACGGGATCACATCATTAGGAGAATGATGTGATGGACATGACACATCCTTAGCTTAGCATATTGATCATTCAGTTTTATTGCTATTGCTTTCTTCATGTCAAATACATATTCCTTTGACTATGAGATTATGCAACTCCCGGACACCGGAGGAATACCTTCTGTGCTATCAAACATCACAACGTAACTGGGTGATTATAAATATGCGCTACAGGTATCTCCGAAGGTGTTTGTTGGGTTGGCATAAATCAAGATTTGAATTTGTCACTCCGAGTATCGAAGAGGTATCTCTGGACCCTCTTGGTAATGCACATCATCAGAAGCCTTGCAATCAAAGTGACTAAGGAGTTAGTTACAAGATGATGCATTATGGAACGAGTAAAGAGAATTGTCGCTAACGATATTGAACTAGGTATGTGGATATCGACGATTGAATCGGGCAAGTAACATACCGATGACAAAGGGAATAACGTATGTTGTCATAATGGTTCGACCGATAAAGATCTTCATAGAATATGTAGGAGACAATATGAGCATCCATGTTCTGCTATTGGTTATTGACCGGAGAGGTGTCTTGGTCATGTCTACATAGTTCTCGAACCCGTAGGGTCCGGACGCTTAACTTCGATGACGATTTAGTATTATATGAGTTATGTGATTTGGTGACCGAATGTTGTTCGGAGTCCCGAATGAGATCAATACATGACGAGGAGTCTCGAAATGGTCGAGAGGTAAAGATTGATATATAGGATGATAGTATTCGGACACCGGAAGTGTTTTGGATAGTATCGGGTATTTATCAGAGTACTGGGGGGGTTACCAGAACCCCTGGGGAAAGATATGGGCCATGTGGGCCATAGGAGGGGAGCACACCAGCCCACAAGGGGTGCCCCCAAGGAAGGAGGCCGAGTGGGAGAAGGGAAAGAGGGGATTCGGCCCCCCTTTCCTTCTCTCCTCCCTCTTCCCTTTCCCCCCTCTGGCAAAAAAGGAAGGGGGAGGCCGAATTGGGGAGGACCACAAGTAGGATTCCTCCTACTTGGGGCGCCCCCTTGCTGCTCCCCTCCCCCTCCCACCTATATATACGTGGGGAGGGGGCGCCTAGAACACACAACAACAATCGTTAGCCGTGTGCGAGACCCCCCTCCATAGTTTACACCCCCGGTCATAGTTTTGCGGTGCTTAGGCGAGGTCCTGCGAGAATCACTTCACCATCACCGTCACCATGCTGTCATGCTGACAGAACTAATCTACTTCCTCGACACCTTGCTGGATCAAGAAGGCGAGGGACATCATCGCGCTGAACGTGTGCAGAACTCGGAGGTGCCGTATGTTCGGTGCTTGATCGGTCGGAGCTAGAAGAAGTTCGACCACATCAACCGCGTTGTCAAACGCTTTCGCTTTCAATCTATGAGGGTACGTGGACACACTCTCCCCCTCTTGTTGCTATGCATCTCCTAGATCGATCTTGCGTGAGCGTAGGAAATGTTTTGAAATTGCATGCTACGTTTCCCTACAGTGGCATCCGAGCCAGGTCTATGCGTAGATGATATGCATGAGTAGAACACAAAGAGTTGTGGGCGGTGACCATCATACTGCTTACCACCAATATCTTATTTTGATTCAGCGGTATTGTTGGATGAAGCGTCTCGGACCAGCCTTACATGACCACGTTCATGAGACCGGTTCCACCGACAGACATGCAACTAGTTTTGCATAAAGGTGGCTGGCGGGTGTCTGTTTTTCCTACTTTAGTTGAACCGAATTTGACTGCAGCCGGTCCTTGTTGAAGATCAAAACAACAAACTTGATAAATCACCGTTGTGGTTTTGATGCGTAGGTAAGAATAGTTCTTGCTAGAAGCCTGTAGCAGCCATGTAAAACTTGCAACAACAAAGTAAAGGACGTCTAACTTGTTTTTGCAGGGCATGTTGTGATGTGATATGGTCAAGACATGATGTGATAAACATTATAGTATGAGATGATCATGTTTTGTAAGATATCTGACAACCGGCAGGAGCCTTATGGTTGTCTCTTTATTGTATGAAATGCAAACGCCATGTAATTGCTTTACTTTATCACTATGCGTTAGCGATAGTTGGCTGGTATGTCTCCAACGTATCTATAATTTATGAAGTATTCATGTTGTTATGTTATCATTCTTGGATGTTTTACAATCATTTTATAGCAACTTTATATCATTTTCCAGGACTAACCTATTGACCTAGTGCCCAGTGCCAGTTGCTGTTTTTTTGCTTTTTTTACATCACATGAAATCAATATCAAATGGAGTCCAAACACCATGAAACTTTTTGTGGTTTTTTTATGGACCAGTAGACATCCATTTGGCCAGAGCAGCACATCTCTTCACCAAACTAGTGCACCTATACAATTTGCCATTGTATTAGGTGTGTTGGGGGACACAAGAGATTTCTTGTATTTGGTTGCAGGGTTGTTTGAGAGAGAGCATCTTCATCCTATGCCTCCCATGGATTGATAAACCTTAGGTCATCCACTTGAGGGAAAATTGCTACTGTCCTACAAAACTCTGCGCTTGGAGGCCAACGCGTGTCTACAAGAATAAAGTTGCATAATAGACATCAAGCTCTTTTCTGGCGCCGTTGCTGGGGAGGTGAGTGCTTGAAGGTATATCTTTAGATCTTGCAATCAAATCTTTTAGTTTCTTGTTTTATCACTCTTTTGGTTTATAAAAACAAAATTACAAAAAAATGGAATTGAGGTGGTTTCATATTGTTCATCTTTATAATGTCTTTCTTGAAAATGATGGATCGGAAAATTGTGCTCAATTGTTAGAACAAGACAATAAAATCTTTGGCACAAAATATTTGAATGATGAGCATGATTGCAATGTTGTTAGTATGAATTCTTTGAATATCCATGATGCTAATGATATGCAAAGCTACAAGCTTGGGGATGAATTCTTTGAATATCCATGATGCTAATGACATGCAAAGCTACAAGCTTGGGGATGCTATATTTGATGGAGATGATATTTTTAGTCCCCCAAGTTTTGATGAGAAATTTTATTATGATGAAAGCATGCCTCCTATTTATGATGATTATATTGATGAAAGTGGGTTTGAAAGAGTGTCAACTTTATGTAATGATGATCCCACTATTTTGGAGGGTGTTGAATCTTATTAGAATAATTATGAAAGTGGATTTGGAGAGGTCATAACTTTATTTAGAGATGAATCCACTATTTTGGAAGAGGTTTCAATTAATTATGATGAGAACCAAGTTGCTATCTATGATGATTATGGTGATGACATGTATGCTATATTGAATAATAATAACCATGAAACTTGCCATCATGATTTTAATTTTCAATCATATGATAGTTATTTTGTTGAGTTTGCTCCCACTACTATTCATGAGAACAAATTTGCTTATGTGGAGAGTAACAAAATTTCTACGCTTATGTATCATGAAAAGAATGCTTTATGTGGTGGATATATTGTTGAATTCATTCATGATGCTACTGAAAATTAGTATGAGAGAGGAACATATGCTTTTAGGTATTGCAACAATATCAAGTTTCCTCTCTTTATGTTGAAAATTCTGAAGTTGCACTTGTTTTTCCTTCCTATGCTAGTTGATTCTTGTTCCCATGAATAGTTTGCTCACAAAATTCCTATGCATAGGAAGCGGGTTAGGCTTAAGTGTGCTTGCCATGTGATTCATGATGCTCTTTTTCATGTTTCAATTCTTTACTTTTATGCGAGCATCATTGAACTCATCACGCCAAGCTTAAAAGGCATTAAACAAAAGCGCTTGTTGGGAGACAACCCAACACTTTTACCTACTGTTTTTGTGTGTTCACATGATTATGCTACTGTATTAATCATGTTTTATTCTTTTGTTTGAATGAAGTGCCAAGTAAGACCTTTGGGATGGTGATAACCCACAAGTATAGGGGATCATAATAGTTTTCGAGGGTAGAGTATTCAACCCAAATTTATAGATTCGACACAAGGGGAGCCAAAGAATATTTGAAGGTATCCATAGCAAAGTAATATGATAATTTTGATAGTAGTTACAGTAGCAATAGCAACGGTAACAGTGATAACAGTAGTTTTGTAACAAGTGTAACGGTGATAATAGTAGTAGTAACTTAGCAGGAACAATATAGGATAAATTCGTAGGCATTGGATCGATGAGTTGTTGGATGATATTCATCATGAGGCAGTTATAACCTAGGGCGATACGGTACTAGCTCCAGTTCATCAATATAATGTAGGCATGTATTCCGTAAATAGTCATATGTGCTTATGGAAAGAACTTGCATGACATCTTTTGTCCTACCCTCCCATGGCAGCGGGGTCCATATTGGAAACTAAGGGATATTAAGGCCTCCTTCTAATAGAGAACTGGGACAAAGCATTAACACATAGTGAATACATGAACTCCTCAAACTACGGTCATCACTAAGAGAGGTTCCGGTTATTGTCACTTCGGGGTTGCCGGATGATAACACGTAGTAGGTGACTATAACTTGCAAGATCGGATCTAGAACATGGATATAATGGTGATAACATAAATGGTTTAGACCTGAAATCATGGCACCCGGGCCCAAAGTGACAAGCATTAAGCATGGCAAAGTCATAGCAATATCAATCTTAGAACATAGTGGATACTAGAGATCAAGCCCTAACAAAACTAACTCAATTACATGATGAATCCAACTCCTCACCGACCAGCGAGCCTACGAAGGAATTACTCACTCCCGGTGGGGAGCATCATGGAATTGGTGATGGAGAAGGGTTGGTGATGATGAAGAACGAAGACCCCCCCTCTCCGGAGCCCCAAACGGACTCTAGATCTGGCCTCCCGATGAAGAATAGGAGCTGACGGCGGCTCCGTCTCGTGGATCGCGATAATTTTTTCTCCCCCATTTTTTCTGGAAAAATAGGATTTTATAGCGTCGGTTTTAGGGTCTGCGGGGCCACCAGGTGGGGACAACCCACCTGGGCATGCCTGGTGAGGGGGGCGCACCCTGGTAGGTTGTGCCCACCCAAGTGCCCCCTTCGGTAGGTCTTGGCTCCAAAAATTCTTATATATTATATAAAAATTCCTCGCAAAGTTTCGTTCCATTCCGAGAACTTTTATTTCTGCACAAAAACAACACCATGCTAGTTCTGTTGAAAACAACGTCAGTCCGGGGTTAGTTTCATTCAAATCATACAAATTAGAGTCCAAAACAAGAGGAAAAGCGTTAGGGACGTATCAACTCCCCCAAGATTAAACCTTCGCTTGTCCTCAAGCAATTCTGTTGATAAACTGAAAGTGGAAAAGAAAAACTTTTACGAACTCTTTTGCCCTTGTTTGCATAAATAAGCTTAAACATCACCCAGGTTTTCAGCAAACATTATAACTAACCATGCCGACAATAACTCTTAAAGATTATATTAACTAACATCAATGACATAATCAGCTAGCGAGCAATAATAAGACATCTTAAACGGCAACACATTGTCAAAACAACCATGATATAATATGACAATAGTGGTATCTCGCTAGCCCCCTCTGAGACCGCAAAACATAAATGCAGAGCACCTCCAAAGTCCAAGCAACGACTAAACATTGTAATTCATGGTAGAAAAGATTCTGTCATGATGCACCCAACATTAGCTACACACAATGCATAAGTCATGACAGATGCACTCTCAGGTTCTAGAGCTTGTTTTAGAAGGTGATGACACAACATAAAAGTAAATAGATAGTCCCTTCGCAGAGGGAGCAGTGATTTGCAGAGGTGCCAGAGCTCAAGTTTTTAAAGCAGAGATAAATGATATTTTGAGACATGCACCCTTCTCATTTACTTCACGACCATCAGTTATCAATATCTCCCATGCAAAACAAGATAGTGGCGGTTCCCAAGCGATAAAAAATAAAGGTTTTGACTCCATTGGGAGTTTTTGTTTGATTATTTGAGTGATTAACTCTTTTTGTGTTTGCAGCTTGGGACTGGGCATCCCTATTACCGCCCTTTTCTCGTGCGATGGCGAGTGAATAAACACTCGACCTGAGAATAACCCGCTTAGCATGGAAGATACCGACCACCTCCTGTCGTTCCATGAATGATCCAGGCACACAAAAAGGATATTTTTTAGAAGTTTTTAGAGGTGGCACATGCAAATTTACTTAGTACGGCAGGGTAATACCGCATATATGTAGGTATGGTGGACTCGTCTCGAATAACTTTGGGTTCAAGGTTTTTGATGTACAAGCATAATTCCCACTTAGTACAGATGAAGGCTAGCAATTAGATTGAGAAGCGGCCAGGTAGAGAGCAACAACGACCATGATCATGCATTATGCATAAGTAACATTGGACACTAGCTTGAGTAGGATATGATCACCATGAACATAAATATCATAGAGTCTATGTTGGTTTTGATTCAACTACATGCATGAACATGTGCCAAGTCAAGCCACTCGAACATTTAGGGGAGGATACCATATCATCATACTACATTACAATCATTTTAACGCAATGCTGATATCCAAGATAAATCATTATTCACTCCCAGCTACTTATGCATGGCATGAGAAACTATAATATCTAATTCTCGTTGCAAACATGTTTAATCATAATGGGCCGAATCATGGATACTAGGTTAAACATATTTACACAAACAGAACAAGTCGAGTTCATACCGGTTTGTCTCTGCCACGGCCAGTTCATCGAATACCGTCATTATTGCCTTTCACTTGCACGACCGAACGATGTGAAAACAATAATAGTGCAAGAGTGCCGTGGGCTAAGCTGGAATCCGCAAAAATTTTATTCAATGGGAGAAGACATGGTAAAATGGTCTATTTATTAGTTCAACAGTTATTCATAAGAGAGCCACTCAACATTTTCATCGTGGTCTTCTCCTTGGTACAACTCGAATAAAAAGAAAAGAAATTCAGAGAAACACACTGAAATATTTTTTGAGCTTTTGGTTTTCTTGAATAAGCAAATAAAAAGGGAAAGGCAAAAATGGGAAAAACTATTTTCACGGGAAAGCTCCCAACAAGCAAAAGAAGAACAAGAAAATATTTTTGGGTTTTCTTTTTAATACTACAACTAAGCATGCATAGAAAGTAAACTAGCTACAACTAATCTCTTTTTGTTTTTTATAAAGTTTTTCAAACACACAAGAACAAAGCAAGAAAAATAAATCTAAGCATGGATGATACAATGAAAAAGTGTGGACACCGACAAGATGAATAAGTGGACATGAATGTAATGTCGGTGAGAACACGTACTCCACCAAGCTTAGGCTTTTGGCCTAACTTGGTAATCGATCAGTAGTCTGGATGGTAGTAGGGGTACTGAGGAGCGGGCATCCACTAATCCCACTACGGAGGCTCCTCCTCTGCTTCTGCAGCAGCCTGAGCGTTCCGATAGGCAATGATGTCTGGAGGCATGATCCTATATCCGCCCCTGGCAACAGAATCAAACAAAGCAGGAGCAGACAACGAAATAATATCACGAGTTTCAATACTAAAAAACATGTTATAAGGGATAGGAATCTCAGGGGATCTATCATCACTAAAATGGTGATTATCCATGGCAGCACGGTCTAGGTAAACCTTGGTCAGAGGGTAATCATGAGGGCGTACCTCAACCTCGAAGTGAGCCACCAAACGAGTAGCATAAATCCCACCATGAATTTTACCCTTGGATTTATTAAGGTTGAGGCGACAAGCCACAATGGCTCCCAAGCTATAAGTGTTGTCACCCTCTAATGCACGACGCAAAACAGCAAGGTCTGGTGAGCTGAGCGCACCCACCTTCTCCCTAGCAAGCAAGCATTTTGCAATGAAAAGAGCAAAGTATGAACCGCAGGAAAATGCAAGCCAGCGGCAGTGATAGCTAACACCCCTCTCTCATATCCCACTGTCAAAGTACGATAAAAAGTCTCAAACTCTGCCGGCCTAGGCTCGGCTAAGCTCCCATTAGAAGGGATCATGCATATGTCACAAAATTTAGTAAGTGGTATCTGATGATTTTCAGCATATAAATCAAAGCTCACTCTAGGAGGATTATTCCTAGGCAGGAAAGTAAAGCTACGAACAAAGATGTTTGTGAGGATTTGGTGCTGTTCACACTCATCTATGATAAAGTCGGTGAGGCCGGCGTTAGCAGCATATTGCATGAACTCCTGAAGGATTCCGGCCTCTTCTAGGAATGGGGTGTGCGGCCATTCACACGGCCGTACTTCCACCAACCTCTGAGGATGGAGATCGCTATCAGATGACTCCCCAATAACACCCTTGGAGTTCTTCTTAGAGCCAAACTTCCTAAAGATATTCATGGTTTTCCTATGAACAAAATTCTAAAATTTATTAGCCCACAAAATTTTCTCAATAAAACTTCACAAAAATGATACCAACTACTCATAGGGATACATAGAGGCCATGGCAAGCATTCAAATTACTTAGAACATTGTCGGTGTTCTGGGAACGGGGGTCCCCAAACTTGCCTGCCTGCGGCCTGCTGCGTGGCTCAAGTGGGGGCCTAGCGCGGCCCATCTTCATCAGCTCAAGCTCAAGACCCTTGCGACGGGCCGAGCCTCGCGGGGCGGACGACAGGAAGCTTCCTCAGAGGCAGCCTCATCAGGCAGGCTCACGAGGAGGCGGAGAGATCAAGGCGGGGATACCTCGCGAGGAGCCCGTGACGCAAGCCATGACGATCGAGACCAGGCGGGCGCCAGGCGGGCACCGGCCTGCGCAGTGTCCTTGTTTCCCTTTTGGTGCAAAGGGGGCAAGCACAAGCCAAGGCATTGGGCAAAGGTTACCATTCCGATGCAACGAGACCAAGACCAGTAGAGCGGCAGGACGGAGGTCACCGTGGAGCCCAAGACGGCGTCATCACCCGAGCTTTTGGCAGCCGAAGACCACCTTTGGTCAGGATAACTTGTACTAGACGTTCCCCTTCAAAATGGCCAATTGTTGGCGCCCTTCCCGCTCATTATTTGGGGAGAGGCCCAGGGCCTCTGTAAATAGAGCTAGCCACCATAGAGGGAAGGGGACACCCCCGGAGGGATGAAGGAGAGACATCGAGAGATCTGATAGAACCCTAGCAGAGAGAGAGAGGCGATTGAACTCGCCCAAGTAGTTCATCGCACCAGCTCAAGAACACCTCTCGCGAGGCTGTTCTTCCCTTGTACTATTCATCATTAGCCCCTGAGGCAATCCACCACACCACACACTAGAGTAGGGTATTACACCACAACGGTGGCCCGAACCAGTATAAATCTCGTGACCCTTGTGTTGTTCGTTGTTTCCAGCTAGATCACGCGAGGAGATTGGATGTAGATCAGTAGGGGAGAGATCTCTGCACGCACCCCAGTGCTTGAACCTCAAGGGTCTGCCAGAACCCAAAATCCGACATTTGGCGCGCCAGGTAGGGGTGCGCCAGAATCTTTCTTCCGCTGTTCGTGTGTGATCCTCCGTCGTGTCCATGGCTGACGCTCGTCGGGCTCGCGCCGAGCGCCGGGATGCTCTCGCCACCCGCGTCGCCCAGACGGCGCCGAACGCCCTTGTCGTTCCCTGTCGCCTGCTGCCAACGCCGCCACCGGCCTGGCGGGGAACGAGTAGCAGGCCTCGTCCCAGCATCCTTCGGTACGGCGGGAGGGTCGCACCACCACACCGTCGCTGACTCCGTCCGCTTCGTCATCCCACGCCCGTCGCGCCCCCACGGACGCGCACGCCGCGCTGCTCCTGGCAAGAGAACTGTTGCACTACCGCCCCGTCGACGACCTCTACGAAGACTGGCTCGCCCGCATCACCGAGCTCGTCAGCGCCGCAGGGGGCTCCCCCTTGCCATCCTTCTCGCTGCCTCGCCCTCCATTCCGCACAGGAGGCGAGGATCAGGAGGTGCCTGCACCACCTCCTTCCTAAGAAGGCGCCCTGGCTCCAAGGCGCGCAGCCCCAGGGCGAGACCCTCTGCGTCCAGCGCCTGCGCAGCAAGAAAGGAGCTGCCAAGAGATACCTCATCCCCAAGAAGGTGCCCACGCGCTCCCAGCGCCGGCGCGCCAAGATCGCGTCCCTGCACCTCCACGCTAAGACCCCGCGCTGCTCCAAGCGGTGGCGCGCGGTAATCCCCAGGAGCAAGCCCAGTACCAGAAAAAGTGTAACGCCCCAAGACCGGAGCTTCAGATGCCTTCCAGGGTTTCCGGTTTCGTCGTGTGTTTTGTTTGGTTCATTGCATTCATCTTTGCATCATGTGCATTGCATCATGTCATTTCTTTTCTTAACTCAACTAAATAAATTGCATGGATCTTCGGTCCATTTAAATCGAGGGATATTCACTATGTGATTACTCTTTAAAACATATTCTCCCAATATTTTAGGGAGCTATATAAATTATATTCCAATAATTTGGTATCACCCATAACACACTTGCAAATAATCACATGCCTTTGTCCCATGCATCATCTCCTTCTCCTTTCCTTCTCGATCCTTTCTTTTGCAAGATGACCATACCCTCGAAATCACTTCTATCTTTGCTTGCTAGTTGCTCGCTCTTTTGCTATGCCTATGTTATGATACCTACCACTTGCTTATCATGCCTCCCATATTGTGAAGCCAAGCCTCTAACCCACCTTGCCCTAGCAAACCGTTGTTTGGCTATGTTACCGCTTTGCTCAGCCCCTCTTATAGCGTTGCTAGTTGCAGGTGAAGATTGGAGTTTGTTCCTTGTTGGAACATGGATATTTTGTTGGGATATCACAATATCTCTTATTTAATTAATGCATCTATATACTTGGTAAAGGGTGGAAGGCTCGGCCTTATGCCTGGTGTTTTGTTCCACTCTTGCCGCCCTAGTTTCTATCCTATCGGTGTTATGTTCCCGGATTTTGCGTTCCTCGCGCGGTTGGGTTATAATGGGAACCCCTTGACAGTTCGCCTTGAATAAAACTCCTCCAGCAAGGCCCAACCTTGGTTTTACCATTCGCCATCTAGCCTTTTTCCCTTGGGAGTTGCGCATCCCGAGGGTCATCTTTATTTTAACCCCCCCGGGCCAGTGCTTGTCTAAGTGTTGGTTCAAACTAGAGCCCCTTGCAGCGCCACCTCGGAGAAACTCGAGGGCTGGTTTTAGTTGTACGGATTGCTTATCCGGTGTTGCCCTGAGAACGAGATATGTGCAGCTCCTATCGGGATGTCGGCGCATCGGGTGGTCTTGCTGGACTTGTTTTACCATTGTCGAGGATGTCTTGTAACCGGGATTCCGAGCCTGATCGGATCTTCCCGCTAGAAGGAATATCCTTCATTGACCGTGAGAGCTTGTGATGGGCTAAGTTGGGACACCCCTGCAGGGATTTGAACTTTTGAAAGCCGTGCCCGCGGTTATGGGCAGATGGGAATTTGTTAATATCCGGTTGTAGAAAACCTGAAGTTGACCTTAATTAAAATACATCAACCGTGTGTGTTAACGTGATGGTCTCTTTCCGGCGGAGTCCGGGAAGTGAACACGGTGTTGGAGTTATGCTTGACGTAGGTTGTTCTAGGATCACTTCTTGATCATAGTTCTCCGTTCGTGCTTTGCCTTCTCTTCTCTCTCTTTTGCGAACATGTTAGCCACCATATATGCTAGTCGCTTGCTGCAGCTCCACATATTACCTTTACCAGTCCTATAAGCTTAAATAGTCTTGATCGCGAGGGTGTAAGATTGCTGATTCCCCGTGACTCACAGATACTTCCAAAACCAGCTTGCAGGTGCTGTTGAACCGTGCAGGTGACGCAACCGAGCTCAAGGAGGAGCTCTATGAAGATCTTGTCCTTTGTGTTGTTTCGTTCTAGTCGATCAGTAGTGGAGCCCAGTTGGGGTCGATCGGGGACCTGTGTAGCTTTTGGGGTAGTCTTCTTTTATTTTGGTTCCGTAGTCGGACCTTGATTGTATCTGTTTGATGTAATGCTTTATACATGTAATTGTGTGAGGTGGCGATTGTAAGCCAACTATGTATCTCTTTCCCTTATGTATTACATGGGTTGTGTGAAGATTACCTCACTTGCGACATTGCTTTCAATGCGGTTATGCCTCTAAGTCGTGCTTCGACATGTGGGAGGTATAGCCGCATCGAGGGCGTTACAAGTTGGTAATCAGAGCCTTCCCCGACCTTAGGAGCCCCCTACTTGATCGAATTGCTAGCGTTATTGAGTCTAGAAATGTTTTGAGTCATTTAGGAATTATATATATCAGAGAGTTAGGACTTCTTTTTACTCCTCAGTCCATTCGTCGCTCTGGTGAGGCATCCTGACGTAGAGTTTTGACTCTTCTCTTCTCAAATTTCACTAAAAAAATTCAGGATCACGCGGGTATCTTGGAATTGTTCCGATGGTTTTGTGACGAGAACATTGTTCTTGGTGCCTCCTGACATTTATGGGTTGTGGCAGTGTCCCGGGGAGTTGAGCTCCGAGGTGTTGTTGTCACAATTTTATCGTTGCAGTTCTGGAATACCTGAGATTAGTTTCGCCGACATCGAAAATCTCTTTTATGCAGTTGTTGGTGAGATAACCTCGACGCCACCCAGTATTGGGGCGGGAGTTCAGGAGTATTGCCATAACTTGTATAACGGATGCTTTTCCAAGGTTGAGGTAAATGATTTCCGAAGGTTTCTTGGTTATGTGTTGAAGGATGGATACAGCTGGATGTAGGATTTGTTAGTTTTGGGTGAGATATTATGCTTCCCCTGTATCCCCAACACCTGATTGCATAACCGGAAAGTTTCAGGAGTTTATAAGTGGGAATTCAAGTAGCTCTTAGGATATCTTTCCGACAGATGTATGATATGAAATTGGGGTTCGACGTCTAGTGGTCCGCCTATCCATGGTTGGTTTTACAATGGTCTCGTTGTGTCTTAATGAGTCCTTGGCTATGCTGACTCAGGGACGCTTCGTATGTCATGTGCACTGCCTTGTACATGATGGTGTTGTACGATCGAGCCCGTGTAGGCCCCACCATGAAAACTGCGGACGAAATCTCTATCATATGTTTGTTCTGGCTTATTCTGCAAGCCAATCCTTTGTTTTGTTTTTGAGTTGTGGTATTCGAGTTGCTTCGAAGTCAAATGTTGATTCCATACCTTTTCCCAAGCGGCGTTCTCATATTCCTATGTGAATACCAATCCTTCATGATAATCGATATTGTCATGTCAATCCTCTTCTCAACCGGTGTGTTTCTCTTCAAGTGGATCCGATCACTTCAACATTGGCAAGATCAATTATCAGTTCCTCTCAACGATGTTTGTTTCATTCGTTCCAAGCTGCCTTTGTTTTTCCCGCCCGCCCACCCCTTTTTCCTCAAGGACTCAGATGTCTTAATCAAGTATCCTTTTATTCTTGTGAAGTCTCTCCATTCCTTTTCCATCAATGTTCTTATCCGGTGATTCTCATGAAGATTCTAATGGAGCTTCAAGTTCATCATTTTTCATTCTTTTTATCCTCTGGTGGATTCAATTCAAGCTTTTGGTGTTTCTTTACCCTTTTCCTCATTTCAAGGTTTTCTCATGCCGGTGCAATTCTTAATCGTTCACCTCTCGCTATTCTATTGTCCCGGAGTGCTCAAAATATCTCAGAAGGCTCGTCTTTTCATTCAAGATCAGTTCAACCTATTTCGAGGATGTTATCTCATTCAAGTCATTAAATTCAACTAGCGCAATCTATCTTTTAAATCATTTAATGGTGTTTTTTTGAGTGGGCCCTAACCCACAGGTCTTTCTCCAGGATCTTACCTGACTCTTCTAATTTTCCCGAAGCTTCTCAAATTCTTTTCCAAGTTGGACATAAGAATGAGTTATCATCAGTCAAATGCTTTTCTCCAAGATCTGTCGAATTCTTTTCATCGTTGCCTCAACCTCTTCGTTTTGATTCTTCCGGAGTGTCTAAATAATTCTTGGTGGTGTTTCTCGTCGTCATTCTCAACATTTGAAGACCGAAGAAGATTTCTTCTCTCTCAATCTTGTCCATTCTCTCGATGATTCGTGATTCTAGTTTGTTGCCATCCTCTCATAATTGTTTTCAATTGAGACAATTCTTTTCACCCATCCGAAGCAATTCAAGAGTCTTCTTAGTTTGATTATCCGGAGTCCATCATTTCAGGTTTATTCATTCTCAGCTTTCAGCTATCATTCTCCAAATCTTACCGGTGCATCATTAAAGTATTCTCTTATCAGTTTGTGATCTATTCATTCTCATATATCAAATTCCCTGAAGTATCTTCATTCATTCTCTAACTCTTCCCGGTGTTTCTTTATCTTTCCTTCGTTCATTTTCAATTATTACGGTGGTTCATTCAAGTTTCTCTTCTTTCATTTATCATATCAATTTATTTGTTATTTCTATCCTACCGGTGGTTCGTTGAAGACCTTCTCAAGTTGGCGCCATATCTATCCTAATCCTTTCTTCGAGAATAAGCGGCATGCAATCCGTTTGCTCGTCATAAATTTAATTGGTGAAGGAGCAGCATAACATAATTCTTATTCTTGATTCACCCAAATGATTAATTCTTTATTCCGGAGGCTCATCAAATTCTCGGTTCGAGATGCTTTATCTATTCTTTTCCCGGAGTTCCAAGGTCTCTCAATTATTTCATCGTGAAGATCCATCTAATCATTGCAAGGATTCACCTTGTGTTTTCAACTTCAACTTCCTTTCGTTTGATCATTCTTTTATTACCGGAGTTCTTCATGAAGATTCTACATGTTGGTTCATAAGGGATTTAATTCCGTCTAGAAGTTTTTCATTGAGATTCTTTTCTGAGGAGCTCATGCTTTCTTCATCCTGTAATCCGGAGTGGAATTGTTTCTCCCTTATCTTTTGAGGTGGTAATATATCATTCTTCATTCACAAGATTGAGATATTTAAACCCATCAATCTCTTCATTGCAATTATCTTGGGTTATATTTCACCTAAAGTTTTCCCTAAGGATTGTTGCTATTTATGGTGCTTATAAAGGACCCAAGATCTTTATCCTCCCGGTGAAATACTTTCTCGTCTCCTTGTTGATATCAATCCAATTCTTCTTCCCGTGAGTGGCAGGTTGTCACCTCATAATTTTGAGATGTATTCCATAAGATCATATCAAGCTTATTCTTTTCATTGTTGGTTTTTCCAACAACTCCGTTCGACCCTTCTCCTGAAGATGCCTCTTCAAGCTCTTTTGTGGCAAAAGTTGGCATTTTCTTCTCCTTTCTCCTATCTCAATTATCTTTCTTCTATTCTTTTGTTATGGAGGCATTGTGATGTTGCTCTCTTCTACCCATCTTCTTGTTTTGTCATGATAGTGTTTTTTTTCTCTGCTGATTCATTCAACCAGAGTGTCGTGTTTTCTTTCGAGCTCTCTCATCTTATCAAATTTTGCACCCCTTCTCAACCGGAGTGCTGCCCAAATTATATCATTCTTATTCCTTCTCTATCTCGTTTTAACCGGAGTGTTGTGCCCTCTGCTCAAGTTCTTTTCATCTAATCAAGTTCCTTATCACTTTTCAACCGGAGTGCTGCCCGAATTTGTTCTTCCTTGTTACTCTTC
Source organism: Triticum aestivum (assembly GCF_018294505.1). Lineage (NCBI taxonomy): Eukaryota > Viridiplantae > Streptophyta > Magnoliopsida > Poales > Poaceae > Triticum > Triticum aestivum. Next base: position 133,708,851 of record NC_057794.1, read on the forward strand.
CCTACCGGAGTGCTTTCAATTTTGTTCTTCTTCGTTGCTTTCTTTCTTTCTATTTGTTCAACCTCTCAAGGTTCGTGGTTTCACTCGTTTGTCAAAGAAGCAACTTAGTTTTACCTCTTCTCTTTCTCTTCCGTTTTTCCCTCCGGTGCCATCCTAGATCTCGGGACGAGATCCTCTCATAGTGGTGGAGTGTTGTAACGCCCCAAGACCGAAGCTTTAGATGCCTTCCAGGGTTTCCGGGTTTCGTTGTGTGTTTTGTTTGGTTCATTGCATTCATCTTTGCATCATGTGCATTGCATCATGTCATTTCTTTTCTTAACTCAACTAAATAAATTGCATGGATCTTCGGTCCATTTAAATCGAGGGATATTCACTATGGTGATTACTCTTTAAAACTTATTCTCCCAATATTTTAGGGAGCTATATAAATTATATTCCAATAATTTGGTATCACCCATAACACACTTGCAAATAATCACATGCCTTTGTCCCATGCATCATCTCCTTCTCCTTTCCTTCTCGATCCTTTCTTCTACAAGATGACCATACCCTCGAAATCACTTCTATCTTTGCTTGCTAGTTGCTCGCTCTTTTTCTATGCCTATGCTATGATACCTACCACTTGCTTATCATGCCTCCCATATTGTGAAGCCAAGCCTCTAACCCACCTTGCCCTAGCAAACCGTTGTTTGGCTATGTTACCGCTTTGCTCAGCCCCTCTTATAGCGTTGCTAGTTGCATGTGAAGATTGGAGTTTGTTCCTTGTTGGAACATGGATATTTTGTTGGGATATCACAATATCTCTTATTTAATTAATGCATCTATATACTTGGTAAAGGGTGGAAGGCTCGGCCTTATGCCTGGTGTTTTGCTCCACTCTTGCCGCCCTAGTTTCCATCATATCGGTGTTATGTTCCCGGATTTTGCGTTCCTCACGCGGTTGGGTTATAATGGGAACCCCTTGCCAGTTCGCCTTGAATAAAAATCCTCCAGCAAGGCCCAACCTTGGTTTTACCATTCGCCACCTAGCCTTTTTCCCTTGGGAGTTGCGCATCCCGAGGGTCATCTTTATTTTAACCCCCCCGGGCCAGTGCTTGTCTAAGTGTTGGTCCAAACTAGAGCCCCTTGCAGCGCCACCTCGGGGAAACTCGAGGGCTGATTTTAGTTGTACGGATTGCTTATCCGGTGTTGCCCTGAGAACGAGATATGTGCAGCTCCTATCGGGATGTCGGCGCATCAGGTGGTCTTGCTGGACTTGTTTTACCATTGTCGAGGATGTCTTGTAACCGGGATTCCGAGCCAGATTGGGTCTTCCCGCTAGAAGGAATATCCTTTGTTGACCGTGAGAGCTTGTGATGGGCTAAGTTGGGACACCCCTGCAGGGATTTGAACTTTCGAAAGCCGTGCCCGCGGTTATGGGCAGATGGGAATTTATTAATATCCGGTTGTAGAAAACCTTAAGTTGACCTTAACTAAAATACATCAACCGTGTGTGTTACCGTGATGGTCTCTTTTCGGCGGAGTCCGGGAAGTGAACACGGTGTTGGAGTTATGCTTGACGTAGGCTGTTCTAGGATCACTTCTTGATCATAGTTCTCTGTTCGTGCTTTGCCTTCTCTTCTCTCTCTTTTGCGAACAGGTTAGCCACCATATATGCTAGTCGCTTGCTGCAGCTCCACATATTACCTTTTACCAGTCCTATAAGCTTAAATAGTCTTGATCGCGAGGGTGTAAGACTGCTGAGTCCCCATGACTCATAGATACTTCCAAAACCAGCTTGCAGGTGCCGTTGAACCATGCAGGTGACGCAACCGAGCTCAAGGAGGAGCTCTATGAAGATCTTGTCCTTTGTGTTGTTTCGTTCTAGTCGATCAGTAGTGGAGCCCAATTGGGGTCGACCGGGGATCTGTGTAGCTTTTGGGGTAGTCTTCTTTTATTTTGGTTCCGTAGTCGGACCTTGATTGTATCTGTTTGATGTAATGCTTTATTCATGTAATTGTGTGAAGTGGCGATTGTAAGCCAACTATGTATCTCTTTCCCTTATGTATTACATGGGTTGTGTGAAGATTGCCTCACTTGTGACATTGCTTTCAATGCGGTTATGCCTCTAAGTCGTGCTTCGACACGTGGGAGATATAGCCGCATCGAGGGCGTTACAAGTTGGTAATCAGAGCCTTCCCCAACCTTAGGAGCCCCCTGCTTGATCGAATTGCTGGCGTTATTGAGTCTAGAAATGTTTTGAGTCATTTAGGAATTATATATATCGGAGAGTTAGGACTTCTTTTTACTCCTCAGTCCATTCGTCGCTCTGGTGAGGCATCCTGACGTAGAGTTTTGACTCTTCTCTTCTCAAATTTCACTAAAAAAATTCAGGATCACGCGGGTATCTTGGAATCGTTCTGATGGTTTTGTGACGAGAACATTGTTCTTGGTGCCTCCTGACATTTAGGGGTTGTGGCAGTGTCCCGGGGAGTTGAGCTTCGAGGTGTTGTCGTCACAATTTTATCGTTGCAGTTCTGGAATACCTGAGATTAGTTTCGCCGACATCGAAAATCTCTTTTATGCAGTTGTTGGTGAGATAACCTCGACGCCACCCAGTATTGGGGCGGGAGTTCGGGAGTATTGCCATAACTTGTATAACGGATGCTTTTCGAAGGTTGAGGTAAACGATTTCCGAAGGTTTCTTGGTTATGTGTTGAAGGATGGATACAGCTGGATGTAGGATTTGTTAGTTTTGGGTGAGATATTATGCTTCCCCTGTATCCCCAACACCTGATTGCATAACCGGAAAGTTTCAGGAGTTTATAAGTGGGAATTCAAGTAGCTCTTAGGATATCTTTCCGACAGATGTATGATATGAAATTGGGGTTCGACGTCTAGTGGTCCGCCTATCCACGGTTGGTTTTACAATGGTCTCGTTGTGTCTTAATGAGCCCTTGGCTATGCTGACTCAGGGACGCTTCGTATGTCATGTGCACTGCCTTGTACATGATGGTGCTGTATGATCGAGCCCGTGTAGGCCCCACCACGAAAACTTCAGACGAAATCTCTATCATATGTTTGTTCTGGCTTATTCTGCAAGCCAATCCTTTGTTTTGTTTTTGAGCTGTGGTATTCGAGTTGCTTCGAAGTCAAATGTTGATTCCATACCTTTTCCTAAGCGGTGTTCTCATATTCCTATGTGAATACCAATCCTTCATGATAATTGATATTGTCATGTCAATCCTCTTCTCAACCGGTGTGTTTCTCTTCAAGTGGATCCGATCACTTCAACATTGGCAAGATCAATTATCAGTTCCTCTCAACGATGTTTGTTTCATTCGTTCCAAGCTGCCTTTGTTTTTCCCGCCCGCACACCCCTTTTTCCTCAAGGACTCAGATGTCTTAATCAAGTATCCTTTTATTCTTGTGAAGTCTCTCCATTCCTTTTCCATCAATGTTCTTATCCGGTGATTCTCATGAAGATTCTAATGGAGCTTCAAGTTCATCATTTTTCGTTCTTTTTCTCCTCCGGTGGATTCAATTCAAGCTTTTGGTGTTTCTTTACCCTTTTCCTCATTTCAAGGTTTTCTCATGCCGGTGCAATTCTTAATCGTTCACCTCTCGCTATTCCATTGTCCCGGAGTGCTCAAAATATCTCAGAAGGCTCGTCTTTTCATTCAAGATCAGTTAACCCTATTTTGAGGATGTTATCTCATTCAAGTCATTTAATTCAACTGGCGCAATCTATCTTTTAAATCATTCAACGGTGTTTTTTTAGTGGGCCCTAACCCATAGGTCTTTCTCCAGGATCTTACCTGACTCTTCTAATTTTCCCGGAGCTTCTCAAATTCTTTTCCAAGTTTGACATAAGAATGAGTTATCATCAGTCAAATGCTTTTCTCCAAGATCTGTCAAATTCTTTACATCGTTGCATCAACCTCTTTGTTTTGATTCTTCCGGAGTGTCTAAATAATTCTTGGTGGTGTTTCTCGTCGTCATTCTCAACATTTGAAGACCGAAGAAGATTTCTTCTCTCTCAATCTTGTCCATTCTCTCGATGATTCATGATTCTAGTTTGTTGTCATCCTCTCATAATTGTTTTCAATTGAGACAATTCTTTTCACCCATCCGAAGCAATTCAAGAGTCTTCTCAGTTTGATTATCCGGAGTCCATCATTTCAGGTTTATTCATTCTCAGCTTTCAGCTACCATTCTCCAAATCTTACCGGTGCATCATTAAAGTATTCTCTTATCAGTTTGTGATCTATTCATTCTCATATATCAAATTCCCTGAAGTATCTTCATTCATTCTCTAACTCTTCCCGGTGTTTCTTTATCTTTCCTTTGTTCATTTTCAATTATTATGGTGGTTCATTCAAGTTTCTCTTCTTTCGTTTATCATATCAATTTATTTGTTTTTTCTATCCTACCGGTGGTTCGTTGAAGACCTTCTCAAGTTGGCGCCATATCTATCCTAATCCTTTCTTCAAGAATAAGCGGTATCCAATCCGTTTGCTCGTCATCAATTTAATTGGTGAAGGAGCAGCATAACATAATTCTTATTCTTGATTCACCCAAATGATTAATTCTTTATTCCGGAGGCTCATCAAATTCTCGGTTCGAGATGCTTTATCTATTCTTTTCCCGGAGTTCCAAGGTCTCTCAATTATTTCATCGTGAAGATCCATCTAATCATTGCAAGGATTCACCTTGTGTTATCAACTTCAACTTCCTTTCATTTGATCATTCTTTTATTACCGGAGTTCTTCATGAAGATTCTACATGTTGGTTCATAAAGGATTTAATTCCGTCTAGAAGTTTTTCATTGAGATTCTTTTCTGAGGAGCTCATGCTTTCTTCATCCTATAATCCGGAGTGGAATTGTTTCTCCCTTATCTTTTGAGGTGGTAATATATCATTCTTCATTCACAAGATTGAGATATTTAAACCCATCAATCTCTTCATTGCAATTATCTTGGGTTATATTTCACCTAAAGTTTTCCCTAAGGATTGTTGCTATTTATGGTGCTTATAAAGGACCCAAGTTCTTTATCCTCCCGGCGAAATACTTTCTCGTCTCCTTGTTGATATCAATCCAATTCTTCTTCCCGTGAGTGGCAGGTTGTCACCTCATAATTTTGAGATGTATTCCATAAGATCATATTAAGCTTATTCTTTTCATTGTTGGTTTTTCCAACAACTCCGTTCGACCCTTCTCCCGAAGATGCCTCTTCAAGCTCTTTTGTGGCAGAAGTTGGCATTTTCTTCTCCTTTCTCCTATCTCAATTATCTTTCTTCTATTCTTTTGTTACGGAGTTATTGTGATGTTGCTCTCTTCTACCCATCTTCTTGTTTTGTCATGATAGTGTTTTTTTTCTCTGCTGATCCATTCAACCGGAGTGTCGTGTTTTCTTTTGAGCTCTCTCATCTTATCGAATTTTGCACCCCTTCTCAACCGGAGTGCTGCCCAAATTATATCATTCTTATTCCTTCTCTATCTCGTTTTAACCGGAGTGTTGTGCCCTCTGCTCAAGTTCTTTTCATCTAATCAAGTTCCTTATCACCTTTCAACCGGAGTGCTGCCCGAATTTGTTCTTCCTTGTTACTCTTCCCTACCGGAGTGCTTTCAATTTTGTTCTTCTTCGTTGCTTTCTTTCTTTCTATTTGTTCAACCTCTCAAGGTTCGTGGTTTCACTCGTTTGTCAAAGAAGCAACTTAGTTTTACCTCTTCTCTTTCTCTTCCATTTTTCCCTCCGGTGCCATCCTAGATCTCGGGACGAGATCCTCTCGTAGTGGTGGAGTGTTGTAACGCCCCAAGACCGGAGCTTTAGGTGCCTTCCAGGGTTTCCGGGTTTCATTGTGTGTTTTGTTTGGTTCATTGCATTCATCTTTGCATCATGTGCATTGCATCATGTCATTTCTTTTCTTAACTCAACTAAATAAATTGCATGGATCTTTGGTCCATTTAAATCGAGGGATATTCACTATGGTGATTACTCTTTAAAACATATTCTCCCAATATTTTAGGGAGCTATATAAATTATATTCCAATAATTTGGTATCACCCATAACACACTTGCAAATAATCACATGCCTTTGTCCCATGCATCATCTCCTTCTCCTTTCCTTCTCGATCCTTTCTTTTGCAAGATGACCATACCCTCGAAATCACTTCTATCTTTGCTTGCTAGTTGCTCGCTCTTTTGCTATGCCTATGCTACGATACCTACCACTTGCTTATCATGCCTCCCATATTGTGAAGCCAAGCCTCTAACCCACCTTGCCCTAGCAAACCGTTGTTTGGCTATGTTACCGCTTTGCTCAGCCCCTCTTATAGCGTTGCTAGTTGCAGGTGAAGATTGGAGTTTGTTCCTTGTCTGAACATGGATATTTTGTTGGGATATCACAATATCTCTTATTTAATTAATGCATCTATATACTTGGTAAAGGGTGGAAGGCTCGGCCTTATGCCTGGTGTTTTGTTCCACTCTTGCCGCCCTAGTTTCCATCATATCGGTGTTATGTTCCCGGATTTTGCGTTCCTCACGCGGTTGGGTTATAATGGGAACCCCTTGACAGTTCGCCTTGAATAAAAATCCTCCAGCAAGGCCCAACCTTGGTTTTACCATTCGCCACCTAGCCTTTTTCCCTTGGGAGTCGCGCATCCCGAGGGTCATCTTTATTTTAACCCCCCCGGACCAGTGCTTGTCTAAGTGTTGGTCCAAACTAGAGCCCCTTGCAGTGCCACCTCGGGGAAACTCGAGGGCTGGTTTTAGTTGTACGGATTGCTTATCCGGTGTTGCCCTGAGAACGAGATATGTGCAGCTCCTATCGGGATGTCGGCGCACCGGGTGGTCTTGCTGGACTTGTTTTACCATTGTCGAGGATGTCTTGTAATCGGGATTCCGAGCCTGATCGGATCTTCCCGCTAGAAGGAATATCCTTCGTTGACCGTGAGAGCTTGTGATGGGCTAAGTTGGGACACCCCTGCAGGGATTTGAACTTTCAAAAGCCGTGCTTGTGGTTATGGGCAGATGGGAATTTGTTAATATCCGGTTGTAGAAAACCTGAAGTTGACCTTAACTAAAATACATCAAGTGTGTGTGTTACCGTGATGGTCTCTTTCTGGCGGAGTCCGGGAAGTGAACACAGTGTTGGAGTTATGCTTGACGTAGGTTGTTCTAGGATCACTTCTTGATCATAGTTCTCCGTTCGTGCTTTGCCTTCTCTTCTCGCTCTCTTTTGCGAATAGGTTAGCCACCATATATGCTAGTCGCTTGCTGCAGCTCCACATATTACCTTTTACCAGTCCTATAAGCTTAAATAGTCTTGATCGCGAGGGCGTAAGATTGTTGAGTCCCCGTGACTCACAGATACTTCCAAAACCAGCTTGCAGGTGCCGTTGAACCGTGCAGGTGACGCAACCGAGCTCAAGGAGGAGCTCTATGAAGATCTTGTCCTTTGTGTTGTTTCGTTCTAGTCGATCAGTAGTGGAGCCCAGTTGGGGTCGATCGGGGATCTGTGTAGCTTTTGGGGTAGTCTTCTTTTATTTTGGTTCCGTAGTCGAACCTTGATTGTATCTATTTGATGTAATGCTTTATTCATGTAATTGTGTGAAGTGGCGATTGTAAGCCAACTATGTATCTCTTTCCCTTATGTATTACATGGGTTGTGTGAAGATTACCTCACTTGCGACATTGCTTTCAATGCGATTATGCCTCTAAGTCGTGCTTCAACACGTGGGAGATATAGCCGCATCGAGGGCGTTACAAAAAGGCACCGGTGGCCACAGCAGGCTGCCGTGCCCTCACCCCGAGCTACGCAGCGTCGCATGGCCAGGCAAGTTCAAGCCTGACCTGCCCCCTCGCTATGATGGCACGGCGGACCCCGCGGAGTTCCTACTGCTCTACGAGATGTGCATCGAAGCCGCCAACGGAGACGAAAGGTTCATGGCGAACTGGTTTCCCATGGCGCTCAAGGGCGGGGCCCGCACCTGGCTCCTGAACCTGGCTCCTGGCACAATCTCCTCCTGGGACGAGGTGTGCACTTGCTTCATCGCCAACTTCCAGGGCACTCGCGACCAGCCCCCGGCCGTGATCGATCTGCGCCGCATCAAGAAGCAGCAAGGGGAAACCCTGCAGAAATACATCCAGCGCTTCAACAACACTCGCCTCAAGATCCCCAAGGTGACTGAAGAAGCCATCATCTCGGCCTTCTCCGATGGCGTACGCGACATCAAGATGAAGGAGGAGCTAGCAATCCATGAAGACCTGTGCACATCCCTGGAGCTGTTCAACTTGGCGACCAAGTGCGCCAGGGCTGAGGAAGGGCGCCTTTACCTCCTCGAACTCCCGGCTGCTGACCCAGAAGAGAAGAAGCCCAAGGCCAAGGACGTGAAGCGCAAGGGGGCTGTCGTGCTTGCAGCGGAACCAGACACCAAGCGAGGCAGGGATCAGCCTGAGTCATCCAAGGGCAGTCGGTACTACGTGTACCACGACCTCCACACCCACAACACCAATGAATGTCAAGAGCTCAGGGCCGTGAGAGATGGACATGTCGGTCGACGCCCCGAGCGCAACGATAGGGGCTATGGCCGAGGAGGAGGAAGAGGTGGCAGACGATGGGAAGACCGTGGCCCTCGCCGAGGGTGGCGTGACCGACCTCGCGAGGATCACTGGCAGGACCAGCCTCGCGAGGGAGGCTGGAGAGGTCAGCCTCGTGAGGATCGCCCACACGGCAACGCAGGCCTTCCTCCTCTGCCGCCATCGCCAAGGAGGAACGAAGACCAACATCAAGACGAGGGGGCTGGGGGCTTCCAGGAGCCGTGCGCAATCGCTTGCATCTTGGGTGGCGCACAGGCCCCAGCCTCACAGCGCATCTTCAAACAGTTTGCTCGCGAGGTGAATGCAGTCCTCCCCAAGCTTGAGGCCATGCGCCCTGTCAGGTGGTCTGCATGCGCTATCACGTTCAACTCAGCGGATCAGCTCAAGTGCGTGGCAACGGCCGGAGTCCTCCCGATGCTTTGCTCCCCAGTCATCAGCAACGTGCAGGTCACCAGGACCCTCATTGATGGCGGAGCAGGACTCAACGTCCTATCCGTCGAGATGTTCGACAATCTCCAAGTGCCGTACGATCAGCTTCAGCCAACCAAGCCCTTCTCAGGAGTCACTGATGGTTCCACTGTTCCGATAGGGCAGGTTCGCCTTCCAGTCACCTTCGGGCAGCGCAACAACTACCGCACTGAGCTCATCGACTTAGACGTCGCCCACATCCGTCTGCCATACAACGTCATCCTCGGGTACCCAGACCTGGCCAAGTTCATGGCAGTGACTCACCATGGATACAATGTCCTCAAGATGCCAGGAAGCGGTGGAGTCATCACCGTACCCTGTGAAGAAAGGGACGCAGTATGTTCACTTGAGCGCGCGTTCCAAGCCGCAGCAATCGAAGACCCGGACCACAGAAACGGAAGACTTCTCGAGGCGACCCTTAAGAAGAAGAAGGTTTCGCCTGTCCCAAGCCATCAGGAGGCAGGCGCCTCTAGAGGTGTTGCGTCAGGATCTGCGCCCAATCAGGGAGCGCGACCCTCTCTCGCATAGGAAGGCGCGCCCGGCGCCCTCCTCAGGCGGGGCTCGGGGGCTCTTTCTTGGAGAGCCACCGACTTTGCCAAGGTCGCGAGGGAGGCACTCGTGCACCACTTGGAGGGGTGCTTCCAGGCACGTTTCCCTCAGGAAGGTACAAGGCAAGGAAGACCAAACCCTCAGGAGTTCATCGCAAGAAACACCTGCCACGTCTTGAGCTTGCAATGGTTTTCCCCAAAGAGGAAGGGATGATGCAGCAGAGTAGCGTAAGTATTTCCCTCAGTTTTTGAGAACCAAGGTATCAATCCAGTAGGAGGCCACACTCAAGTCCCTCGTACCTGCACAAAACGATAGCTACTCGCAACCAACGCGATTAGGGGTTGTCAATCCCTTCACGGTCACTTACGAGAGTGAGATCAGATAGATATAATATTTTTGGTATAAAGATGCAAAGTGAAAAGTAAAAGAAAAGTAAAAAAGCAAAGCAAGATTAAAGTGATGGAGATTGATATGATGAGAATAGACCCGGGGGCCATAGGTTTCACTAGTGGCTTCTCTCAAGAGCATAAGTATTCTACGGTGGGTGAACAAATTACTGTTGAGCAATTGACAGAATTGAGCATAATTATGAGAATATCTAGGCATGATCATGTATAGAGGCATCACGTCCATGACAAGTAGACCGAAACGATTCTGCATCTACTACTATTACTCCACTCATCGACCACTATCCAGCATGCATCTAGAGTATTAAGTTAAAAATAGAGTAATGCCTTAAGCAAGATGACATGATGTAGAGAGATAAATTCATGCAATATGAAATAAACCCCATCTTGTTATCCTCGATGGCAACGATGCAATACGTGCCTTGCTGCCCCTTCTATCACTGGGAAAGGACACCGCAAGATCAAACCCAAAGCTAAGCACTTCTCCCATGGCAAGAACTACCAATCTAGTTGGCCAAACCAAACGGATAATTCGAAGAGACTTGCAAGGATAACCAATCATACATAAAAGAATTCAAAGAAGATTCAAATATTATTCATAGATAGACTTGATCATAAACTCACAATTCATCGGTCTCAACAAACACACCGCAAAAAGAAGATTACATCGAATAGATCTCCACAAGAGAGGGGGAGAACTTTGTATTGAGATCCAAAAAGAGAGAAGAAGCCATCTAGATACTAACTATGGACCCGAAGGTCTGAGGTAAACTACTCACACTTCATCGGAGAGGCTATGATGATGTAGAAGCCCTCCGTGATGACGGCCCTCTCTGGCGGAGCTCCGGAACAGGCCCCAAGATGGGATCTCGTGATACAGAAAGTTGCGGCGGTGGAATTAGGTTTTTGGCTCCTGTTCTGATTGTTTGGGGGTACGTAGGTATATATAGGAGGAAGAAGTACGTCGGAGGAGCACCGAGGGGCCCACGAGGCAGGGGGCGCGCCATAGGGGGGGGGCGCCCCCCACCCTCGTGACCGCCTCTCCGATGCCTTGGTGTAGGGTCCAAGTCTCCTGGATCATGTTCGGTGAGATAATCGTGTTCCCGAAGGTTTCATTCCGTTTGGACTCCGTTTGATATTCCGTTTCTTCGAAACACCGAAATAGGCAAAAAAACAGCAATTCTGGGCTGGGCCTCCGGTTAATAGGTTAGTCCCAAAAATAATATATAAGTGGAAAATAAAGCCCAATATAGTCCAAAACAGTAGATAATATAGCATGGAGCAATCAAAAATTATAGATACGTTGGAGACGTATCGACACCCAGGAGCTACAGGAGTCGAGAGTCATGCGCGGCAGCCGCCGTTTGCCCACCATAGCCCCACATCCAGGCGAGGATGGTGGGCTGTGCGTCTGCATTGACGTGCTAGGGCTCAACCGAGCCGCGTTTCTGCAGCGCCTCTGGCCTTCGCGCGTGGGGAGTTGCGAGGGTTCACCTCACAGCTACGTTCGCATGCCTTTCGGCCTGCCGAACGCGGTCGCCGCTCATCAACGCCTGCTGAGGAGCATTCTGGAGGCTTAGGAGGTCAAGCATGGTGCGGTCCTGGCGGAGATGGAGAAGGCCCTCGGAAACCCACCAGTGCCCCCGGAGCCTCCCGAGGCTCCTCGGCCTGGGGGCTCGTAAGAATCGACGTCTTCATCGCGCATCGCCCGCTTCTTCAACATCACTCCATCTTCAATGGCACCAGGTGACATCTTTCTAAGTTCCGTTTTTAGCTGGGAGCGCCCACAGGGACGCATCATTCCCAGGCCGCGTGGGTCCGTCCCTGCGGCATGTATCCATTTTGCTTATGCTCTTTACTTACCTTGTTGGGGGCGCCCCTTGGGCTGCATCATCCCCGAGCTGCTCGGGCCTAGCCCAGTGGCGTTTGCTTTCCCGCGTCTACTTAAAATGAATTTCCTCCTGCATGCTTAACATACCCGACCTAATCGCCTGCTTGATTGACACCTACCTATGGAGCCGCTCGCTCTGGCACGGCATCTGTGCATGGGTCCGTCCCTGCAACGCTGATAAATCTGAGTGGTCGAGCTCTGGCCGCGGCAGCCCCGCAAGGCACCGCCTCACCAGGCCCTCAGTGCCCCAATCACTCCCCCGGAGCGACCAAAGGTTGGCTGGCAACCGTAACAACAGGTCTTGTTTCTCTTTATGATTGGTGTGCAGGACCTACTCCAGGACCAACGCTAGGGACATCGCGAGCTGCCTCTCCCTCTCTCCGGCACGGACCGCTTGCACGTTAAAAGGGGGCGCCTGAGCATCGCTACTCATGGGCTCCTACTGGCTCTCTAGCCCTCACCCCCTGGCCTTGACCCACGGCATCGCAACCTGTCATACCAGCGGCGGCTGAGCTCGCTCGAGGGCCGGGACCTGAGGACGTAGAGCATTAATGAAAGTGCGGGGGAGTGGGAAGAAGCTCGCGAGGACCTAATCTAGCAGCGCCTCAGCTGCCACCACTCGGGCCAGGTGCTTCGTCGAGGAACTACACCAAACTCAAGAGATAAGTCACGCCCTTACAAGAGTTGGACCAACGCAGCGCTAAACCCTTGCCCAGTGCGGCTCTGTCACGGCGACGTTGTCTTTCTTTCTCGCCCAGCGAGGGCTGCATGAGCGCTAAAGGGGACCTCCCGAGCATCGCGACTTGGGGGCTCTTACCGGACCTTGGGCCGCTCACCTCCTGGCCTTGACCACGACATCGCGACCTGGCATACCAGCGACGGCTGAAGCCTACCTGGGGAGTGGGACCTGTCAGCGTAGAGCGCCAAGTCCTCGCGAGGGTAGAAAGGGGGAGCCGAGCCGAGACAGGACAAGCACCTCGCATTGATTCATATTAAGGATATAATATTCATAAAAGACATGGCAGACACCTTACATACCCCCATGGGGTGTTGCTTCGATTCCTCGCAGGGAACATGAGTACTAGTCCTAAGGAACGCTAATCGCCCGCACCTCCGCAAGGGACGCCATCATCAACAGTGGGATGCCCAACGTCGGCGCCAACCCCATCCAGATCAATGGTGTCGGCGGCTGGACGCAGCTGCCCCGCTCTGAGCACAACGCGAGCTCGGGGGCTCGTAGCTGTCGTCGCTCGTCTCTGGAGTCGTGAGGAGCTCGGGGGAGCCACTGAATTCCCCGGCTCCTCCGCTGCCGCCTGAGGAGCTGCTGGGGCGCCGATGGGCAGGCCATGTCCTCGCCAGTTCGTCGCCCCTGCTGCTCTCCCTGGGGCAGCACTCCAGTCACGTCCGTCAGCATCGAAGACCTTGAAAAACATCAGGGAGGCGCCGTCGTATTCAAGATGAATTACGAGGGCACCTACCGTCCGACAGACCCGAGCGATTTCGCCCCAGCCCCGGGTCATGAAGACCTTGCTCGGAGCGACGACCGTGACCTCCGCTCCGGTCGCAAGGGTACTGCAGTCAGCATGTTGCAGCCAGAGCTCCAGAGCCCCACTCGGCGGCATCTTGAAGGCGAAGGAAGGAGGAAGGCGAATCCAAGAGCTCGGAGGCATGGCGGCATGGAGCAAGAGCTCGCGAGAGGAGCGCTCGGCGTGGACTCCAGGAGGAACGATGCGCACCACCGTGACTCGCCGGTGTCGACGGCAGCACCGTCGATGTCCCTTGACGCCTTCTCCCCCAGGACCCACGACGCGGGCATGCAGGGGTAGCGGAAACCCAGGTGGCGGCCGCTCGTACCAGGGCCTCGGTGCCTCCTGCTAAGCACCCTCATCTCGGTGACAGAGGACCAGTTGCTTCTTCAGCGGAAGTGGGTCAGGACCCTCTCAGGGGGCCTTTCCCTTCTCTTCTGCAGAGAACCGGCAGATTGGTGCCATTGGCGTAATGAGAAGCAGGAGCGGGGAAGGAGAAGGAAAGGAGCAGCAGGAAGGGATGGACTGAAGGGGCTCACACAACCCTGTACTTATAGCCGGAGGAGGCCAACCGCCGAGCACCACGATCGCAGTTAATCATGATCAGTTTCTCTGCATGCAGGGACTTGTCAAGTCGTGCGGTTGCCGAGGCATCATGGGGAAGCGCAGTCGCCCACGACCAATCAATCGACACGTGGCGCCCAAGGCCGCAGGCCGTTAGGGCCCGCGATGCTTCGTGCTTGCCCCTTCGCTTTCCTGCTAGGCCAAGCCCGGGCGCGCCTTGGGCCCGGGGGCTACTGTCGGCATTCTGGCAACGGGGGTCCCCAGACTTGCCTGCCTGCGGCCTGCGGCGTGGCTCAAGTGGGGGCCCATCACGGCCCATCTTCATCAGCTCAAGCTCAAGACCCTCACGAGGGGCCAAGCCTCGCGGGGCGGACGACAGGAAGCTTCCTCAGAGGAAGCCTCATCAGGCAGGCTCGCGAGGAGGCATAGAGATCAAGGCGGGGATACCTCATGAGGAGCCCGTGACGCAAGCCATGACGATTGAGAACAGGCGGGCGCCAGGCGGGCGCCGGCCTGCGCAGTGTCCTTGTTTCCCTTTTTGTGCAAAGGGGGCAAGCACATGCCAAGGCATCGGGCAAAGGTAACCATTCCGGTGCAACGAGACTAAGATCAGCAGAGCGGCAGGACGGAGGTCACCGTGGAGCCCAAGACAGCGTCATCACCAGAGCTTTTGGCAGCCGAAGACCACCTTTGGTCAGGATAACTTGTACTAGATGTTCCCCTTCAAAATGGCCAATTGTTGGCGCCCTTCCTGCTCATTATTTGGGGAGAGGCCCAGGGCCTCTATAAACAGAGCTAGCCACCACAGAGGGAAGGGGACACCCCCGGAGGGATGAAGGAGAGACATCGAGAGATCTGATAGAACCCTAGCAGAGAGAGAGAGAGGCGATTGAACCAGCTCAAGAACACCTCTCGCGAGGCTGTTCTTCCCTTGTACTATTCATCATCAGCCCCTGAGGCAATCCACCACACCACACACTGGAGTAGGGTATTACACCATAACGGTGGCCCGAACCAGTATAAATCTCGTGTCCCTTGTGTTGTTCGTTGTTTCCAGCTAGATCACGCGAGGAGATTGGACGTAGATCGGTAGGGGAGAGATCTCCGCGCGCACCCAAGTGTTCGAACCTCAAGGGTCCGCCGGAACCCGAAATCCGACAAACACGAAGAATTCAACATGCAAGCTCATCTACAACAGAACCAAGAGTAACTAATTATTCAAAATATAAAACACTAAAACAAAAACTAATTGGACAAATGGGGGAGTCACATACCAAGCAACAATCCCCCGAAACAGTTTCGAAAATGGAGCTTCGAGCAAAGAGATCGAAATCCGCGGCTTTGAGAGCAAGAGCACGGGAGAGAGAGCAATTGAGATTTTTTTGGAGGTAGGTGATGATGTGCTATGAAGAGATAAGTGAGGGGGCACACGTGGGGAGCACAACCTACCAGGGCGCGCCTGGGGGTCTTGGCGCACCCAGGTGGGTTGTGCCCACCTGGTGCACCTCCCTTTGATGTTATTTGCAACAAAAATTTAGAAGAAAAAATCATATTAAATTTTCAGGGCATTCTAAGAACTTTTATTTTTGGGTCATTTTTTTATTGCACGGGAAATTCAGAAAACAGACAAAACATGGAATTTTATTTTATTTAACCAATAAAAATAGAAAACAAAAAGTAGGGACAGAAGGTAGTGCATACTAAATTCATCAACTTCATACCTCTCAAAAATGATCCATTAATAAGGTTGATCAAGTCTTATTAACAACCACTTTCGATTAGCATGAAACCGAAGAACTTTCGTAAATCACTAAGTTACCTCAACGGGGATATTAATGTCCCCAACAATAAGCGTTTCATATTTCATTTTAACAATAGGTAGAGGTATTTGAAAACTTCCAATAGTGATTGTCGGAGATCTTTCAATAACATTAATACCATTCACTTGGAATTGTTTCTTTGGAAAGTGCACCGTATGCTCATTACCATTGATATGAAAAGTGACCTTGCCTTTATTGCAATCAATAACAGCCCCTGCAGTATTCAAGAAAGGTCTACCAAGGATAATAGACATGTTGTTGTCCTTAGGCATCTCAAGTATAACAAAGTCAGTCAAAATAGTAACATTAACAACAACATGCACATCCTCACAGATACCGATAAGTATGGCAGTTAATTTATTAGCCATTTGCAAAGATATTTCAGTAGGTGTGAGTTTATTCAAATCAAGTCTTTTATATAAAGAGAAAGGCATAACACTAACACTAGCTCCTAAATCAAACAAAGCAGTTTTCACATAATTATTTTTGATAGAGCAAGGTATAGTTGGTATTCTCGGATCTCCAAGCTTTTTAGGTACTCCATCTTTAAAAGTATAATTAGCAAGCATAGTGGAGATTTCAGCTTCTGGTATTTTTCTTTTATTAGTTATGATGTCTTCCATATACTTTTCATAAGGAGGCATTTTCAAGATATCAGTCAAGCGAGTACGCAAAAAGACTGGCCTCAACATTTCAGCAAAGCGTTCAAATTCTTCCTCATCATTATTTTTAGTTGACTTAGGTGTAAAAGGCATAGGTTTTTGAACCCACGGTTCTTTTTCGTGTTTTCTAGCAATGAAGTCTCTTTTATCATACCTTTTATTCTTAGGTTGTGGGTTATCAAGATCAACTGGTGGTTCTATCTCAACATCATTGTCTGGCTCTTTATTATTTGTTTGAGAGTCTTCAAGAACATCAGCATTATCTTTTTCATTATCACTAGGTGAATGTTCATTACCAGACTGAGTTTCAACATCAGAGATAGAAGTTTCATTAGCATTATCAGGAGGTTTTTCTATTTTCAGGTTCACTATGAGCATGCAAAGTCCTATCATTTTTCTTTTTCTTTTTCTTTTTAGAAGGACTAGGTGCACTAGTGTTAGCTCTTTGTGAATCCTATTCAATTCTTTTTGGGTGTCCCTCAGGATAAAGTGGTTCCTGAGTCATTTTACCTCCTCTAGTTGCAACTCTAACAGCAAAGTCATGCATATTATTATTCATTTCATCAAGCAATTCTCTTTGAGATTTAGCAACTTGTTCTAACTGAGTTTGAACCGTAGAAGCATGCTTTCCAGCATCTCTAACATCATTCGATATTCTAAATAACAAGTCACTCAAGCGAGCAATCATATCAGAATTGTATTTCAATTGTTTCATAACATTTGCATTGAATTGATCTTGTTTTCTAATGTAGTTTTCAAACTCATAAATGCATTGGCTAGGATGCATATTGTGAGGATTGTCATTATCATTGAATTCCATAAGAAAATTTACCTCTTCCACCTAAGGAGGTGGTGGTGTATTAATCCCATGTATTTCTTCAATAGGAGGTAAAATTTTAACATCCTCAGCTTTAATACCTTTTTCCTTCTTAGATTTCTTTGCCTCTTGCATTTCCTTAGGACTGAGATATAATATACGCCTCTTCTTCGGAGTGGGTTCAGCCGGTGGTTCAGTAATAGTCCAATCATCATAATTTTTCAATATTTTATTCAATAATTCCTCAGCTTATCCAACAGTTCGTTCCCTGGAAACACAACCAGCACAACTATCTAGGAAATCCCTAGAAGCATCGGTTAGTCCATTATAGGAGATATCAAGTATTTCATTTTTCTTAAGAGGATGATGAGGCAAAGCATTACGTAATTGGCAAAGCCTCCCCCAAGCTTGTGGGAGACTCTCTTCTTTAATTTGAACAAAGTTAAATATATCCTGCAAGGCAGCTTGTTTCTTATGAGCAGGGAAATATTTTTCAGAGAAGTAATAAATCATATCCTAGGGACTACGCACACAACCAGGAGCAAGAGTATTGTACCAAGCTTTAGCATCGCCCTTTAATGAGAAAGGAAATAATCTAAGAATATAGTAATAGCGAGTTTTCTCATCATGAGTAAAAATGGTGGCTATGTCATTCAACTTAGTAAGATGTGCCACAACAGTTCCAGTTTCATAACCATGGAAATGATCAGATTCAACTAGAGTAATTAACTCTGGGTCGATAGAGAATTCATAATCCTTATCATCAATAAAGATAGGTGAAGTAGCAAACTTAGGATCACATTTCATTCTAGCATTCAGAGATTTTTCTTTATACTTGCATAATAATTTCTCCAGATCATCTCTATCTCTGCAAGCAAGAATATCTCTAGTTGTTTCTTCAGTCATAATATAACCTTTCGGTACCTTAGTCAATTCATATCTAGGAAGGCTAGTTCTAGCAGGTGTTTCAGGAGTTTCAGTTTCATGCTCATCATCAGATTCAACATCATGTTGTATAACTCTAGCAATTTGTTTATCAAGAAAGTCACCAAGTGGCACATCCTCATTAAGCAAGGTACTAGCATCATCATAAGCATTATCCATAGTAGAAGTAGCATCATCAACAACTTGCGACATATCAGAATTAATAGCATGTGGTGGTGTTGCAAGTTTACTTATAACAGAAGGTGAATCTAAAGTAGAATTGGATGGCAGTTCCTTACCTCCCCTCGTCTTTGAGGGAAAAATCTTAGTCTTAGCATCCTTCAGATTCTTCATAGTGATAATATGATAATAATTCCAAGTGACTAAACAAATATAGCTATGCTCCCCGGCAATGATGCCAGAAAAAGGTCTTGATAACCCACAAGTATAGGGGATCGCAACAGTTTTCGAGGGTAGAGTATTCAACCCAAATTTATAGATTTGACACAAGGGGAGCCAAAGAATATTTGAAGGTATTAGCAGTTGAGTTGTCGATTCAACCACACCTGGAGATTAATTATCTGTAGCAAGTAATCAGTAGCAAAGTAATATGATAGTTTTGATAGTAGTTAAAGCAGCAATAGCAACGGTAATAGTGATTGCAATTGTTTTGTAACAAGTGTAACAGTGATAATAGCAGTAGTAACTTAGCTAGAACAATATAGGATAAATTCATAGGCATTGGATCGGTGACTTGTTAGATGATATTCATCATGAGACGGTTATAACCTAGGGAGATATGACACTAGCTCCAATTCATCAATATAATGTAGGCATGTATTCCGTAAATAGTCATACGTGGTTATGGAAAGAACTTGCATGGCATCTTTTGTCCTACCCTCCCGTGGCAGCGGGGTCCACATTGGAAACTAAGGGATATTAAGGCCTCCTTTTAATAGAGAACCGGAACAAAGCATTAACACATAGTGAATACATGAACTCCTCAAACTGCAGTCATCACTGGGAGAAGTCCCGATTATTGTCACTCCGGGGTTGCCGGATCATAACACATAGTACGTGACTATAACTTGCAACATCGGATATATATCATGGATATAATGGTGAGAACATAAATGGTCCAAATCTGAAATCATGGCACCCGGGCCCAAAGTGACAAGCATTAAGCATGGCAAAGTCATAGCAACATAAATCTTAGAACATAGTGGATACTAGAGATCAAGACCTAACAAAACTAACTTGATTACATGATGAATCTCATCCAACTCCTCACCGACCAGCGAGCCTACGAAGGAATTACTCACTCCCGGTGGGGAGCATCATGGAATTGGCGATAGAGAAGGGTTGGTGATGATGAAGAACGAAGACCCCCCTCTTCAGAGCCCCAAACGGACTCTATATCTGGCCACCCGATGAAGAATAGGAGGTGACGGCGGCTCCGTCTCGTGGATCGCGGTAATTCTTTCTTCCCCATTTTTTTTGGAAAAATAGGATTTTATAGCGTCGGTTTCAGGGTCTGTGGGGCTACTAGGTGGGGACAAGCCACCTGGGCACGCCTGGTGAGGGGGGCATGCCCTGGTGGGTTGTGCCCACCCAGGTGAACCCCTTCGGTAGGTCTTGGCTCCAGAAATTCCTATATATTATATAAAAATTCCTCGCAAAGTTTCGTTCCATTTCGAGAACTTTTATTTCTGCACAAAAACAACACCATGGTAGTTCTGCTAAAAACAACGTCAGTTTGGGGTTAGTTTCATTCAAATCATGCAAATTAGAGTCCAAAATAAGAGGAAAAGCGTTAGGAAAAGTAGATACGTTGGAGACGTATCAGATGGTCTATGGTGATAGTTGCTTTGATCTTGCTGAAAAACACAAATTTTTGCACTCAGGAAAATAATTCTCACTTTTAACAGAAGCGTGATAAAATACTGATTCTTTTTGCAAAAGTTTAATATACAAATTTCCCAGGTTGTCCTAATTTTTTAGAATTTTTGGAGAAGAAGAAGTATAGTTAGAGTACACATTACTACAGACTGTTCTGTTTTCAATGCATAGTTTGCTTGTTTTCTAGTTTATATGGCTTATATTGCTCAATGTAAATTGTGGAAATGATATGCTACAGTAGGAACTATATGGAAAGAATTGTGAATCTTTTCTTTGACACTACCAAATTGTAATGGTTTGCTCTTTATCACACTAACCTATCTCACAAAGTTCCGTTAAGTTTTGTGTGGTTGAAGTTTTCAAGTTTTGGGTGAGACATCGATATGAGGAGAATAAGGAGCGACAAGAGCCTAAGCTTGGGGATGCCCAAGGAACCCCAAGTTAATATTCAAGGAAGATCCAAGCAACTAAGATTGGGGATACCCCGGAAGGCATCCCCTCTTTCGTCTCCAACATTATCGGTAACCTCACTTGGAGCTATATTTTTATTCGTCACATGATATGTGTTTTGCTTAGAGTGTCATTTTATTTTGTTAGGATTTGCTTGCTGTTATTTAGAATAATGTTTTGCATGTTTCTTTTCAATAAAAATTTCAAGGATAGCCTTTACCATGCTTATCTTGCAAGTTTATGAGTTGTTGTTTCAAAACAGAAAGTTTATCGTTGTTGCAAAATTCCCTAGAAAAGTCGAATGTGATAAAATGCTGAAACTTTTTGCACAATAAGCTTCGATGGATTTTTTGCACAAATGCTTAAAGAAGTATTGATACTCTTGCATTCTTTACAGACTGTACTGTTTTGGCAGACCGCTGTTATGTTTGCATTGTTTGCATATGTTTGCTTGTTTAATGATTCTATTTGACGATAGTAGTACTAAATATGCATATGCACTTAGTATGCAATGTTGAATAATAATTTTAGTGATTTGCTGCAGTAGAGAATGATAAGGTTTTTTCATTGGTTTATACTAACTTATCTCACGAGTTCTTGTTGAGTTTTGTGTGGATGAAGCTTTTAAGATTTAGGGAAACCGTGATATTAAAGGAATTAAGGAGACACAAAAGCTCAAGCTTGGGGATGCCCAAGGCATCCCAAGATAATATTTCAAGAAGTCTCAAGCATCTAAGCTTGGGGATGCCCCGGTAGGTATCCCACCTTTCTTCTTCAACAATTATCGGTTAGTATCGGTTGAGCCTAAGTTTTTTGCTTCTTCACATGATGTGTGCTATTATTGGAATGCCATTTTGTTTTGCTTGCTGTTTTAATAAAATACTTAGATTTGAAAGTTTTTAAATAAGAAAGAGTCTTCAAATAGCTACCCATTTACATAACTACTCGCTTGATCTTCACTTATATCTTTTTGGAGTAGCTTGTCAGTTTCCCTTGTGCTTCACTTATATCCTATGAGTAAATTGTTGAATGAATTGAATATCATGAAGTGGAAATTATATCATGCCTAGTGGTAGCTTCACATTGGGTTTAGAAAGTGAAATCTTTTGAAGCTTGACAATCACAATATTGGTCATACAAGCAATTCATGAATAATTAGTATAAGGAAGAGGACTTTCACATCCAAATACA
The DNA here is from genome assembly GCF_018294505.1 of Triticum aestivum. Classification (NCBI taxonomy): domain Eukaryota; kingdom Viridiplantae; phylum Streptophyta; class Magnoliopsida; order Poales; family Poaceae; genus Triticum; species Triticum aestivum. The sequence goes on from NC_057794.1 coordinate 133,730,604, forward strand.
CTATCTTGGAAATATTTTGTGATTGTGAGCCCCCATCAAAATATTATATGCCAAAATTGTTGATGTTGGACAAGGAAGACAATGTAATGGTTTATGTTTGTTCATATTCACATAGAAGTTATATTGTGATAGATCCTTCAACATGTGGTGCTTGCCCCCCATCCTTGCTAGCCAAAAATTCCGCACCAAGTAGAGATACTACTTGTGCATCCAAAAACCCTTAAACCCAAATCTTATTTTCAAGAGTCCACCATACCTACCTAAGGATTGAGAAAGATCCTTCAAGTAAGTTGTCATCGGTGCAATAAGGCAATAAAAAGTTCTTCTAAAAGTGTTAGATCATTTAGTGTAAGATAAAATTTAGTGTTGTAAGAACTTGTGATGGCAAAGAATAAAAGCGACAGACTGCATAATAAAGGTTGCTATCATAAGGATCAATATAACGTGACGTTCTTTTGCACTAAGGGGTTGAGCATACAAACAAATAAGCGCATGGAAACCTCTACTTCCCTCTGCGAAAGGCCTACCTTTTACTTTTATGTATTTACTTTCATGCAAGAGTCAAAGTTTTTCTCTCCATTTCCTTTTATTTTTCTCTTTTGGCAAGCATCATGTGGTGAGGAAAGATCTAGGCACATATATCCAGTTGGATATGGGTAGCATGAGTTATTATTGTTGACATAACCCTTGAGGTTAATACATTGGGAGGAGAAATTATAAGCTCCTATCTTTCTATGTGTCCGGTTGAAACGTTTTGCTCATGTGTATGCGGTGAGTGTTAGCAATCATAGAAGACTATATGATGGTTGAGTATGTGGAGCTCTTACTTAAACTCTGTTGAATAAGTTGAATTACAATCGCTTGGTGATTGAGAATAGGTTGTTGAGTTTCAAGAGAATTCATTTTTTGAACCTTAACATGTGAATTGGTTGCCACTTTAACATGAGAAGCTTTATAAGAAATAATTGCTGTTATGATGCTAGGAAAAGTGATTGAAATTGTCATTGATCAAACTTGTGCACTTTGCTAGCATTCACACTTCATAAATTATTTCTTTTATCATTTACCTACTCGAGGATGAGTAGGAATTAAGCTTGGGGATGCTGATACATCTCCAACATATCTATAATTTATGAAGTATTCATGATGTTATATTATCATTCTTGGTGTTTTACAATCATTTTATAGCAACTTTATATCATATTTTGGGACTAACCTATTGACCCCGTGCCCAGTGCCAGTTGCTGTTTTTTTGCTTGTTTTTTACATCGCAGGAAATCAATATCAAGCGGAGTCCAAATACCGCGAGACTTTTTGTGGATTTTTTATGGACCAAAAGACATCCATTGGGCCCAGGCGTGCCCAGGTGGGTTGTGCCCACCTCGGTGGCCTCCTGCACCCCCTTCTTTGCCCTATAAATTCCCAAATATTCCAAAAACCCTCGGGGTAACCCTAGATCAAGAGTTCCACCGCCGCAAGGCTCTGTACCCATGAGAAACCAATCTAGACCCCGTTCCGGCACTCCGCCGGAGGGGGGAATCATCACCAGTGGCCATCTTCATCATCCCGGCGGCCACCACGATGAGGAGGGAGTAGTCCACCCTTGGGCTGAGGGTTTGTACCAGTAGCTATGTGTTTAATCTCTCTCTCTCTCTCTCGTGTTGTTGAGATGTCACGATCTTGATGTATCGTGGGCTTTGTTAGTATAGTCGGATCATATGGTGTTTTCCCCCTCTTTATCTTGTGATGAATTGAGTTTTCCCTTTGAGATTTTCTTTTACCGAATTGAATACTTTTATGGATTTGGGAGCACTTGATATATGTTTTTCATATGAATACCCATGGTGACAACAGGGTATTATTTTGATTCACTTGATATATGTTTTGCCACTCAACTCGCAGATTCTCGAGGTGACATTGGGGTAATCTACGCATATGGGTTGATGCACGTTCTTGTCTTTGTTTCTCCGATAGAAATCTTGGGGCACTCTTTGAGGTTCTTTGTGTTGGATTGAGTATTATGAATCTGAAATCATTTGGTGTTATTTTTAGTACGAACTCTTGGATAGATAGATAGAAAAGAATAGCCTCGATGTGGTTTCGTACCCTACAAACAATTTCTTCGTATGTTCTCTGCTAGATAGGAACTTTGGAGTGATTCTTCGTTGCACGTTGAGGGATGGTTATATGATCTAATTATATTAGCATTGTTGAGAGATTGCATTAGCGAAAGTAAGGACCCTAGGCCTCATTTTCATGCATTGCAATACCGTTTTTGTGCCCATTTACTATTTGCTACCTTGATGTTTTTATTTATTCAGATTATAAAAATATATTTCTACCATCCATATTACACTTTTATCACCATCTCTTCACTGAACTAGTGCACCTATATAATTTGCCAGTGTATTAGGTGTGTTGGGGACACAAGAGATTTGTTGTATTTGGTTGCAGGGTTGTTTGAGAGAGACCATCTTCATCCTACGCCTCCCACTGATTGATAAACCTTAGGTCATCCACTTGAGGGAAAATTGCTACTGTCCTACAAAACTCTATGCTTGGAGGCCCAACACGTGTCTACAAGAATAAAGTTGCATAGTAGACATCATTAGAGAGACGACCAAGACACTACGATGGAGATCAAGGTATCGAGCCGGTGACGATGGAGATCATGACGATGCTTTGGAGATGGAGATCAAAAGCACAAGATGATGATGGTCGTATCATGTCACATATTTTGATTGCATGTGATTTTTATCTTTTATGCATCTTATTTTGCTTAGTACGGCGGTAGCATTATAAGATGACCGCTTACTAAAATTTCAAGGTATAAGTGTTCTCCCCGAGTATGCACCGTTGCGACAGTTCGTCGTGTTGAGACACCACTTGATGATCAGGTGTGATAGACTCTACGGTCACATACAACGGGTGCAAGACAATTTTGCACATCCGGAATACTCGGGTTAAACTTGACGAGCCTGGCATGTACATAAATGGCCTCGGAACACTAGAGAGCGAAAGGTCGAACATGAATCATATAGTAGATATGATCAACATAGAGATGTTGACCATTGATGACTACTCCATCTCACGTGATGATCAGACATGGTTTAGTTGATTTGGATCACATATCATTTAGATGACTTGAGGATGTCTATCTAAGTCGGAGTTCTTAAGTAATATGATTAATTGAACTTAATTTATCATGAACTTAGTCCTGATAGTTTTTGCATATCTATGTTGTAGATCAATGGCTTGTGCTACCCTTCCCTTGAATTTTAATGCCTTCCTAGAGAAAGCTAAGTTGAAAGATGATGGTAGCAACTAGACGGACTGGGTCCGTAACTTGAGGATTATCCTCATTGCTACATAGAAGAATTATGTCCTTGATGCACCGCTAGGTGAAAGGCCTGCTGCAGGAGCAGATGATGATGTTATGAACGTCTCGCAAGCTCGATCTGATGACTACTCGATAGTTCAGTGTGCCATGCTTTATGGCTTAGAATCGAGACTTCAAAGACATTTTGAACGTCATGGACCATATGAGATGTTCTAGGAGTTGAAGTTAATATTTCAAGCAAATGCCTGAGTTGAGAGATATGAAGTCCCCAACAAGTTCTATCGCTGCAAGATGGAGGAGACTAGTTCTGTCAGTGAACACATACTCAAAATGTCTGGGTATCATAATCACTTGACTCAGCTGGGAGTTAATCTTCTAGATGATAGTGTTATTGACAGAGTTCTTCAATCACTGCCACCAAGCTACAAAGGCTTCGTGATGAACTATAATATGCAAGGGATGGATAAGACAATTCCTGAGCTCTTCACTATGCTCAAAGCTGCAGAGGTAGAAATCGGGAAGGAGCATCAAGTGTTGATGGTTAACAAGACCACTAGTTTCAAGAAAAAGGGCAAGGGAAAGAAGGGAACTTCAAGAAGAATGGCAAGCAAGTTGCCACTCCCGGGAAGAAGCCCAAATCTAGACCAAAGCCTGAAACTGAGTGCTTCTACTGCAAAGGAACTGATCACTGGAAGCAGAACTGCTCCAAGTATTTGGCGGATAAGAAGGATGGCAAAGTGAACAAAGGTATATTTGATATACATGTTATTGATTGATGTCTATGAAAGCACAAGTGCTCCCTGGGTGGTTTTGGTAATTAATGTCAACATATCTCTTGTTGGACTAACACTTTTACCTAGTATGTTTCAGATAAGTTCAACAATGGACTGGCATGGACTAGAGGATGTGGAACCCCTTCAAGATGCTAAGGACAAAGGATTGGCTCAAGCTTCAAGATCAAGACTCTACATTTTCTATTTTAGTGATCCAAGATCACATTGAGTCTATAGGAAAAGCCAATACTATCAAGGAGGGATGAGGTGTTGCTTAATGGCTTGCTTGCTCAAAGTGCTTAGTGATATGCTCCAAAACCCTCAACTACCTTCCCACATCCACATATGACCTAAACCAAAAGTCAAACTCGGCCCCACCGATTCTTTCTATCCGGCGCCACCGAGTTTCAAATGTCATAACCACTGCCACAAAACCTAGGCAAATCGGTCTCACCGATAGGGATCTCGGTCTCACCGAGATGGGATTGTAATCTCTCTGTTTCCCTTCGTAACGTTTCAGTCTTACCGAGATGAGCGATCGGTCCCACCGAGATTGCAATGTAACCTCTCTGTTTCCCTTTTGTAACATTTTGGTCTCACCGAGATGAGCGAATCGGTCCCACCGAGTTTACCTGACCAACTCTCTGGTTAGCTTATTGCCAAAATCGGTCCCACCGAGTTTGTGTAATCGTTCACACCGAGATTACGTTATGCCCTAACCCTAACCATATCGGTCCTACCGAGTTGCATCTCAGTCCCACCAAAAATCCTAACGGTCACTAGGTTTGCTGAATCGGTCCGACCGAGTATAACCATTCGGTCCCACCGAGTTTGGCAAATTGTGTGTAACGGTTAGATTTTGTGTGGAGGCTATATATACCCCTCCACCCACTCTTCATTCGTGGAGAGAGCCATCAGAACATACCTACACTTCCAATACACATTTTCTGAGAGAGAACCACCTACACTTGTGTTGAGGTCAATATATTCCATTCCAACCATATGAATCTTGATCTCTAGCCTTCCCCAAGTTGCTTTCCACTCAAATCTTCTTTCCACCAAATCCAAATCCTGTGAGAGAGAGTTGAGTGTTGGGGAGACTATCATTTGAAGCACAAGAGCAAGGAGTTCATCATCAACACACCATTTGTTACTTCTTGGAGAGTGGTGTCTCCTAGATTGGCTAGGTGTCACTTGTCCGACAAGATTGTGGAGTTGAACCAAGGAGTTTGTAATGGCAAGGAGATCGCCTACTTCGTGAAGATCTACCGCTAGTGAGGCAAGTCCTTCGTGGGCGACAGCCGTGATGGAATAGACAAGGTTGCTTCTTCGTGGACCCTTCGTGGGTGGAGCCCTCCGTGGACTCGCGCAACTGTTACCCTCCGTGGGTTGAAGTCTCCATCAACGTGGATGTACGATAGCACCACCTATCGGAACCACGACAAAAACATCCATGTCTCCAATTGCATTTGAATACTCCAAACCCTTCCCTTTACATTCTTGCAAGTTGCATGCTTTACTTTCCGCTGCTCATATACTCATTGCATGCTTGGTTGATATGTATTGTGTTTGTTAAACGTGTGCTTAAACTCCACTTAAACTTAAGAATATTAAAAACTGCAACTTTTGGCACTTAGTGTCTAATCACCCCCCCCTCTAGACACCTCTTCTCAATACTTTCAATTGGTATCAGAGCTTTGGTCTCCATTGCCTTGGTTTAAACACCATTGGAGGAAGATGGATGTGTCTACTTTGGGGGGTCTTAGACATAGAGTGCCTATTCTTGATGGAGAATACTTTCATGAGTGGAAAAATGAAATGCTTGAGATTTTCAATGAATATCATTTGAACAAGTACATTACTAGCCCTTGTGCACCTCATGTTGATCCTTTGCACCCTACCCTAGATGAAGATATTGACATGATTCGCAATCTTAGAACTGTTGAGCTCATCATTAGAGGCTTGCCTAGAAACTTGATTAGATTTTTGCCTACTCTCAAGTGTGCCTACACCGTATGGAGATTTCCAGATTATTCCTTGAAAAATTTAGACGAAATTCTCCATAAGTCTATTGCCTTGAGTAAGATGAACTGTAGTGATCCTAGCTTTGGTGATTGTCTATTTGAGCTTACCAATCTCAAGTGTGCTAAAAGAAATGTTGGAATCATTAGCGATATCATATCCGAAGCTATTAGAATTCATAAAGGTAACCATTGTGATGATCATTTATCTAATGAATTACCCTCTCTAGGAATTGATCAATCACAAGATGATGTTGAACATGAATACTCGGATGAGGATGATGATGATGATGATAGTGACTATGATCTCGATGATGCGATGAGACACTTTGGTCTTATGGCAAATCTTCGCGGCTACATGGCTGGAGGAAAGGAATGGGTCCTTGATAGTGGATGTACTGATCATATGACCGGAGATAAAGACATGTTCCGTGAGCTTGCTGAAAATGACGGCCCTCGAAAGTATGTCACTTTTGGTGATAATTCAAAGGGTAAGGTGGTTGGCCTTGGTAAGGTGGCCATCTCACATGATAGCTCCATACAAAATGTCATGCTCGTTGAATCTCTTGGCTACAACTTACTTTCAGTATCTAGACTTGCGGATTTCGGTTTCAATGTCTTATTCACTGAAGTAGATTGCCAAGTGTTTCGTAGAGACAATCATAAAATGGTCTTTACCGTATACGTAGAGGAGATCTTTACATTGTTGATTTCACTAAAAGGGCTCAACCTAGAACTTCCTTAATTACCAAATCTTCTAAAGGCTGGTTGTGGCATAGAAGACTAGGTCATGTTGGTATGCGAAATCTTGATAAGCTTATTAAAGGTGATCATATCCTTGGAATAAAAGATGTCATATTTGACAAGGATAGACTTTGTAGTGCTTGTCAAGCAGGGAAACAAGTTGGAGGAAGTCACCGCGTGAAGAACATCATGACCATAAAAAGATCACTCGAGCTACTTCACATGGATCTCTTTGGTCCAAATGCCTACAAGAGTCTCGGTGGTAACTCATTTGGTCTAGTCATAGTTGATGATTTTTCAAGATTTACATGGGTGTTCTTTCTTGATGACAAATCGTAGGTCCAAAAGATCTTCAAAAACTTCGCTAGGAAGGCCCAAAATCATTTTGACGTGAAGATCAAGAAGGTTCGGAGTGACAACGGAACGGAGTTCAAGAACGCAAATGTGGACACCTTTCTTGACGAAGAAGGGATTTCACACGAGTTCTCGGCTACATACACACCTCAACAAAATGGAGTTGTTGAAAGGAAGAACCGGACTCTTATCGAGATGGCAAGGACGATGCTTGATGAGTACAAAACGCCAAAGCACTTTTGGGCGGAAGCGGTTGAGACAGCTTGTCATGCAACAAATCGCTTGTATCTTCACAAGCTACTCGGCAAGACGACATACGAGCTCCTCACCGGTAACAAACCCCAAGTTGGATACTTTCGAGTATTCGGCTCAAAGTGCTACATTCTTGATAAGCATCGTCGTTCTAAATTTGCTCCTAAATCTCATGAAGGTTTCCTACTTGGTTATGGCTCAAACTCTCACACTTACCGTGTCTACAACAATTTCACCCGAAAGGTTGAAGAGACGGTAGATGTGAAGTTTGATGAATCTAACGGCTCGTAAGTAGAGCAATTGCCAATTGATGTAGGAGACAAAGACCCTTTGGAAGCAATTCAAGACTTGTCCATTGGCAAGATTCGTCCAACGGAAGTGAAGGAGAGTACCTCGTCCGTCCAAGTGGAAGCTTCTACCTCACGACAAGGTGAACCAAGAGTTGATACGGAAGCATCCACAAGTGGGACACGCCAAGATGAAGAAAACGAGGAAGCGCACCAAGATGAACATCAACAACCTCCTTCTCCACCACGACAAGAGAACGACAACGTCAACAATGAAGAAGGCCAAGAAGAAGCACAAGATGAAGAGGATGTTCCACCCTGACCCAAGCAAAAGCTTTCATGAGTTCGAGCAAGAATTGCTAAGGATCATCCCGTCGAGCAAATCTACAATGATATCCAAACCGGGAGAATCACTCGCTCTAAAACTCGTTTAGCTAACTTTTGTGAACATTACTCATTCATCTCTAGCATTGAACCCATGAAGGTTGAAGAAGCATTGGAGGATCCGGACTGGATAAATGCTATGCATGAAGAGCTACACAACTTTGAGAGAAATCAAGTGTGGACATTGGTCGAGAAGCCCGACAACAACCACAACATCAGTGGTACCAAATGGGTGTTTCTCAACAAGCAAGATGAAGATGGACAAGTGGTTCACAACAAAGCACATCTCGTCGCCCAAGGCTACACACAAGTTGAAGGTATGGACTATGGTGAGACATATGCTCCCGTTGCTAGACTTGAGTCCATTCTCATCTTACTTGCTTATGCTAATCACCATGATATCACCTTATACCAAATGGACATTAAAAGTGCTTTTATAAATGGCAAAATCGAGGAGGAAGTTTATGTTAAGCAACCTCCCGGCTTCTTCAATCTTAAGAAACCTAATCATGTTTACAAACTTCACAAAGCCCTTTATGGTCTTAAACAAGCTCCTAGAGCATGGTATAAATGCTTGACCAAGTTCCTTATTGAAAAAGGCTTTGAAATTGGTAAAATTGATTCTACTCTTTTTACTAAAAGGGTTAATGGAGAACTATTTGTGTGCCAAATTTATGTTGATGATATCTTATTTGGTTCAACTAACCCTCATTTTAGTGAGAAGTTTGGAAAGCTAATGTCGGAGAAGTTTGAGATGTCTATGATGAGTGAACTCAAATTCTTTCTCGGTTTGCAAATCAAGCAAACTAAGGAAGGTACCTTTGTCTCTCAAATGAAGTACACCAAGGACTTATTCAAGAAGTTCAAAATGCAAGAATGCAAAGGTATGAATACACCCATGCCTACTAGTGGACATCTTGATTTGACCAAAGATGGTGAACCGGTTGATCAAAAGGTTTATCGCTCTATGATTGGTTCATTGTTATATCTATGTGCCTCTCGTCCCGATATTATGCTAAGTGTGTGCATGTGTGCACGATATCAAGCTGCTCCTAAAGAGTGTCATCTTAAGGCTGTGAAAAGGATAGTGAGATACCTAATCCATACACCAAAATTTGGCATTTGGTATCCTAAGAGGTCCTCTTTTGATCTTGTTGGCTACTTCGATTCGGACTATGCCGTAGACAAGGTTGATAGCAAATCCACTTCAGGTACTTGTCAATTCCTTGGTAGATCTCTTATGTCTTGGTCTTCCAAGAAAAAAAACTCGGTATCCTTATCCACCGCCGAAGCGGAATACATTGCCGCTGGTTCATGTTGTGCTCAATTACTTTGGATGACCCAAACTCTTAAAGATTATGGGATATATGTGAAACATGTTCCATTGCTATGTGACAATTAAAGTGCTATTAAGATTGCTCACAATCCCGTGCAACATTCTCGAACTAAGCATATTGAAGTTTGTCATTATTTCATTCGAGGTCATGTTGCAAAAGGGGACATTAACCTTAAGCATGTTCACACCGATAAGCAATTGGCGGATATATTCACTAAACCACTTGATGAGAAAGTGTTTTGCAGGTTGAGAGGTGAATTGAACATCATTGATGCTTCAAACTTGGAGTAGGAACTCCATTTGATACATGCGGGGCATGAGCCTATGACTAATCCTCGATATTTCTCTTATGATGCTATTGATATATCTTGGATATATTTGTACCTTGCATGTTATCTAACCCGTGTAGGTACTTGGTCGAATCTAAATCTATGAGATTGCAACTCACTCACATCTTGAGCAATCTCTACATCACCAAGTCTCTACACAATGGTGGTTGAAGACAAGGAAGCACGAAACCATTCAAACATATCCTTTGGCAAATTCTATGTCGACTCTCATGATTGTCATGTTGGATACACAAGTGCTCTTCCTTGCAAAGCTAACCCATGTAGGTAGATGAACTCAAACTCCAAGTGGTGCTCCCAACCCTTGATGAACTACATCAACCTTGAGCAACCCGCACAAGTTCAACTACATGTGCAAGATCAACACCACCACCCAAGGTATGTTATTCCATCTTAGAGAAGCTTTACTCCAAGTCATGAGTCAAAGCAACTTGACAAGATGTGAATACATCAAGATGCTTAAACGAAAAATGGTAACCCCATTTTGAGCTTAAACGATGAGTATGACCTATGATCAAGTGCTCTCACTTGACTCCTAAGTCAATATACTCTAACATAGGTGACTTTGTCACCAACAATCTCTAGATGAAGTTCTCGTGTGTCTCTCCGTGCTTTTGTCTCTTGCATATTTGTTTCCCCTTTCAAACTTCATCTAGAACTTCTAGTTTCTTTTCTTTCCTTTTTGTTCTGCATTTTCTGCATCCAATTCATTGCAAATCTTTCAGTAAATTCCTTGCATATCCTTGTGAGATCTTACTTGTCTAGTGAGATGAGGTGACAAGTGGTTTCACTCTGATGAACTCGGTCACATCGGTTTGTTCTCTTCGGCCCAACCGAAATCTTTCGGTGCAACCGAAGCACACAACTCAGAGTCACCAATTCCATCATAGGAAAACCAACTTGCCACTTATTCCTGATTTCTGTTTGCTCCAGCTCCACTCAATGATTCTTGTCCTCTACCAGCATCATATTAGACATGCTGCTTTGCTCTATGACTCAAGGACCAACCCATTTGTATCACATGTCCAGAAGAGCCCTTCTTGGAAATTGATGTCAAAGGGGGAGAGAGAAATCACATGAAAGCTTAATCCTTCCTATATGGGGAGAAAGAGAGAATACTCAGGGGGAGAGAGTTTCTCAACTAGGAGAAAGTAATATCATCAAAGACCCCAGATGCTTGGTGTTCAAGAGGAGAGATGTCACATGTCTTTAAGAGGGGAAAGACATGTTTGGTTGCTTGCTTTAGCTCAAGCTTCATTGTTTCTTTTTTGTTGCTCTGATTTTCTGTTCCCTATCTTCTCCTAATATCCCATGCAGATTCAGGGGGAGCAAAACATCTAAGGGAAGGAAATCTCTAATTTTATTGCATATCTTTACCTTTGGGGACATGTCTATATCCAGTGTGGTACTTAGTACTCACTCTACATGTCATCCCAGTCTTGGTTCTCTTGTGGTTTCTCTTGCTTGCTCTGGTCAGTAGGTGTATTTGTGTTATTTAACCTTGTTTGGGCAGGTTCATCCCATCCTAAGCCAACTCAAGAGCACAAGGTAAGTATATGCATCACAGTCATGTGAATGAGGAGTTGTTGCTGATGTACATACTGTTTGCAAGAAGGACTCATGAGCATGAAGGTACATTTCTCACATTCACATCATTTGCTCTGATGCATATAGCCAAGATACATGTAACACATTGCTTACTCTGTCATGTTTATGCATTCACATGCTCCTATATTCAATATTCACATGATTGCATACATGTAGGGGGAGCCTATGCATGTTACATGTCTTTCCAAAGCTTTACTTGCTATTCTCTATATCTTTATCTAAAGCTTTGATGTATGTTGTCATCAATTACCAAAAAGGGGGAGATTGAAAGCACAAGTGCTCCCTGGGTGGTTTTGGTAATTAATGTCAACATATCTCTTGTTGGACTAACACTTTTACCTAGTATGTTTCATATAAGTTCAACAATGGAGTGGCATGGACTAGAGGATGTGGAACCCCTTCAAGATGCTAAGGACAAAGGATTGGCTCAAGCTTCAAGATCAAGACTCTACATTTTCTATTTTAGTGATCCAAGATCACATTGAGTCTATAGGAAAAGACAATACTATCAAGGAGGGATGAGGTGTTGCTTAATGGCTTGCTTGCTCAAAGTGCTTAGTGATATGCTCCAAAACCCTCAACTACCTTCCCACATCCACATATGACCTAAACCAAAAGTCAAACTCGGCCCCACCGATTCTTTCTATCCGGCGCCATCGAGTTTCAAATGTCATAACCACTGCCACAAACCCTAGGCAAATCGGTCTCACCGATAGGGATCTCGGTCTCACCGAGATGGGATTGTAATCTCTCTGTTTCCCTTCGTAACATTTCGGTCTTACCGAGATGAGCGATCGGTCCCACCAAGATTGCAATGTAAACTCTCTGTTTCCCTTTTGTAACATTTCGGTCTCACCGAGATGAGCGAATCGGTCCCACCGAGTTTACCTGACCAACTCTCTGGTTAGCTTATTACCAAAATCGGTCCCACCGAGTTTGTGTAATCGGTCACACCGAGATTACGTTATTCCCTAACCCTAACCATATTGGTCCTACCGAGTTGCATCTCAGTCCCACCAAAAATCCTAACGGTCACTAGGTTTGCTGAATCGGCCCGACCGAGTTTAACCATTCGGTCCCACCAAGTTTGGCAAATTGTGTGTAATAGTTAGATTTTGTGTGGAGGCTATATATACCCCTCCACCCACTCTTCATTCACGGAGAGAGCCATCAGAACATACCTACACTTCCAATACACATTTTCTGAGAGAGAACCACCTACACTTGTGTTGAGGTCAAGATATTCCATTCCAACCATATGAATCTTGATCTCTAGCCTTCCCCAAGTTGCTTTCCACTCAAATCTTCTTTCCACCAAATCCAAATCCTGTGTGAGAGAGTTGAGTGTTGAGGAGACTATCATTTGAAGCACAAGAGCAAGGAGTTCATCATCAACACACCATTTGTTACTTCTTGAAGAGTGGTGTCTCCTAGATTGGCTAGGTGTCACTTGTCCGACAAGATTGTGGAGTTGAACCAAGGAGTTTGTAAGGGCAAGGAGATCGGCTACTTCGTGAAGATCTACCGCTAGTAAGGCAAGTCCTTCGTGGGCGACGGCCGTGATGGAATAGACAAGGTTGCTTCTTCGTGGACCCTTCATGGGTGGAGCCCTCCGTGGACTCGCGCAACCGTTACCCTCCGTGGGTTGAAGTCTCCATCAACGTGGATGTACGATAGCACCACCTATCAGAACCACGACAAAAATATCCATGTCTCCAATTGCGTTTGAATACTCCAAACCCTTCCCTTTACATTCTTGCAAGTTGCATGCTTTACTTTCCGCTGCTCATATACTCATTGCATGCTTGGTTGATATGTATTGTGTTTGTTAAACTTGTGCTTAAACTCCACTTAAACTTAAGAATATTAAAAACTGCAACTTTTGGCACTTAGTGTCTAATCACCCCCCTCTAGACACCTCTTCTCGATCCTTTTAGTCAACTACACAACCTTCTTCTAGTAGATGTTGTTGGGCCTCCAAGTGCAGAGGTTTGTAGGATAATAGAAAATTTCCCTCAAGTGGATGACCTAAGGTTTATCAATCCATGGGAGGCGTAGGATGAATATGGTCTCTCTCAAGCAACCCTGCAACCAAATAACAAAGAGTCTCCTGTGTCCCCAACACAACCAATACAACGGTAAATTGTATAGGTGCACTAGTTTGGCGAAGAGATGGTGATACAAGTGCAATATGGATGGTAGATAAAGGTTTTTGTAATCTGAAAATATAAAAACAGCATGGTAGCAAGTGCTAAAAGTGAGCACAAACGACATTGCAATGGTAGGAAACCAGGCCTAGGGTTCATACTTTCACAAGTGCAAGTTCTCTCAACAATAATAACATAATTGGATCATATACCAATCCCTCAACATGCAACAAAGAGTCACTCCAAAGTCACTAATAGCGGAGAACAAACGAAGAGATTATGGTAGGGTACGAAACCACCTCGAAGTTATCCTTTCTGATCGATCTATTCAAGAGCTCGTACTAGAATAGCACCTCCAGACACAAATCAACCAAAACCCTAATGTCACCTAGATATTCCAATGTCACCTCTAGTATCCGTGGGTATGATTATACAATATGCATCACACAATCTTAGATTCATCTATTCAACCAACACAAAGAACTTCAAAGAGTGCCCCAAAGTTTCTACCGGAGACTCAAGACGAAAACGTGTGCCAACCCCTGTGCATAAGTTCACGAGGTCACGGAACTCACAAGTTTATCACCAAAACATACATCAAGTGGATCATGTGATATCCCATTTTCACCACAGATAAGCACATGCAAGACATACATCAAGTGTTCTCAAATCCGTAAAGACTCAATCCGATAAGATAACTTCAAAGGGAAAACTCTATTCATCACAAGAGAGTAGAGCGGGAGAAACATCATAAGATCCAACTATAATAGCAAAGCTCGCGATACATCAAGATCATTCCGAATCAAGAACACGAGAGAGAGAGAGAGAGAGAGAGAGATCAAACACATAGATACTGGTACATACCCTCAGCCCCGAGGGTGAACTACTCCCTCCTCGTCATGGAGAGCGCCGGGATGATGAAGATGGCCACCGGAGAGGGATTACCCCCTCCGACAGGGTGCCAGAACGGGTCTAGATTGGTTTTCGGTGGCTACGGAGGCTTGCGGCGGCAGAACTCCCGATCTAGGTTATTTTCTGGAGGTTTCTGTATTTGTAGGAATTTTTGGCGTCGATCTCATGTCAGGGGGGTCTCTGAGTCGTCGACGAGGGTGGAGGGTGCACCCTACCCCCTGGGCTCTCCCTCCTATCTCGTGGAAGGCTCGGGACTCTTCTGGCCCAACTATTTTACTCCCGGGGCTTCTTTTGGTCCATAAAAAATCATCAAAAATTGGCACGTCAATTGGACTCCGTTTGGTATTCCTTTTCTGTAAAACTCAAAAAGAAGGAAAAAACAGAAACTGGCACTGGGCTCTAGGTTAATAGGTTAGTCCCAAAAATCATATAAAATAGCATATAAATGCATATAAAACATCCTAGATGGATAATATAATAGCATGTAACAATAAAAAATTATAGATATGTTGGAGACGTATCATTGATGTGTACCTTACTAATGCCCGTAGTAGCGTCTGGGTATTTGATACTAGTTCGGTTGCTCATATTTGTAACTTGAAACAAGGTTTACAGATTAAACGAAGATTGGCTAAGGACGAGGTGACGATGCACGTCGGGAATGGTTCCAAGGTCAATGTGATCGCCATCGGCATGCTACCTCTACATTTACCTTCGGGATTAGTTTTAGACCTGAATAATTGTTATTTGGTGCCAGCGTTGACCATGAACATTCTATCTGGATCTTGTTTAGTGCGAGACGGTCATTCATTTAAATCAGAAAATAATGATTGTTCTATTTATATGAGTAATATCTTTTATGGTTATGCACCTTTTAAGAGTGGTCTATTTTTGTTGAATCCCGTGATACACATATTAATAATATTGATGCCAAAAGATGCAAAGTTGATAATGATAGTGCAACATATTTGTGGCATTGCCGTTTATGTCATATTGGCGTAAATCGCATGAAGAAACTCCATGCAGATGGACTTTTGGAATCACTTGATTATGAATCATTTGATACTTGCGAACCATGCCTCATGGTCAAGATGACAAAACTCCGTTCTCCAGAACAATGGAGCGAACCAATGACTTATTGGAAATAATACATACCGATGTATGCGGTCTGATGAGTGTTGAGGCACGTGGCGGGTATCGTTATTTTCTGAATGAACTGTGGTTTGGCAAGAAACCTAAGATGTTGTTTCTTAAAATTTGGGCTTGCGACACTTATATCAAAAGGCTTCAGCCTGATAAGCTCGAACCCAAATCGGAGAAGTGCGTCTTCATAGGATACCCTAAAGAAACAGCTGGGTACACCTTCTACCATAAATCCGAAGGCAAGATATTTGTTGCCAAGAATGGAAATTTTCTATAGAAGGAGTTTCTCTCAAAAGAAGTGAGTGGGAGGAAAGTAGAACTTATGAGGTAATTGTACTTTCTCTCAGATTGGAGAGTAGCTCACCAAAGAAATCCGTTCCTGTGATGCCTACACCAACTAGAGAGGAAGCTAATGGTGATGATCATGAAACTTCAGATCAAGTTACTACAGGACCTCGTAGGTCAAACAAAGCATGTTCCGCACCAGAGTGGTACGGTAACCCTATTCTGGAAGTCATGTTACTAGACCATAACGAACCTACAAACTATGAAGAAGCGATGATGAGCCCAGATTCCAATAAATGGCTTGATGCCATGAAATCCGAGATAGGATCCATGTATGAGAACAAAGTGTGAACTTTGGTTGACTTGCCCGATGATCGGCGAGCCATAGAGAATAAATGGATCTGCAAGAAGAAGACCGACGCTGATGGTAATGTTACTGTCTACAAAGCTCAACTTGTTGCGAAAGGTTTTCGACAAGTTCAAGGAGTTGACTACGATGAGACTTTCTCACTCGTAGCGATGCTTAAGTATGTCTGAATCATGTTAGAAATTGACACATTTTATGATTATGAAATCTGGCAAATGTACGTCAAAACTGCATTCCTTAATGGATTTCTTAAAGAAGAGTTGTATATGATGCAACCAGAAGGATTTGTCGATCCTAAAGGTGCTAACAATGTGTGCAAGCTCCAGCGATCCATCTATGGACTGGTGCAAGCATCTCATAGTTGGAATATACGCTTTGATGAGGTGATCAAAGCATATGGTTTTATACAGACTTTCGGAGAAGCATGTATTTACAAGAAAGTGAGTGGGAGCTTTGTAGCATTTCTAATATTATATGTGGATGGCGTATGGTTGATTGGAAATGATATAGAATTTTTGGATAGCATAAAATGATACTTGAATAAAAGTTTTTCAATGAAAGGCCTCGGTGAAGCTGCTTATATATTAGGCATCAGGATCTATAGACATAGATCAAGATGCTTAATAGGACTTTCACAAAGCACATACCTTGATAAAGTTTAGTAGAAGTTCAAAATGGATCAGTCAAAGAAAGGGTTCTTGCCTGTGTTACAAGGTGTGAAGTTGAGTCAGACTCAATGCCCGACCACTGCAGAAGATAGAGAGAAAATGAAAGTTATTCCCTATGCCTCAGCTATAGGTTCTATCATGTATGCTATGTTGTGTACCAGACCTGATGTGTGTCTTGCTATAAGTTTAGCAAGGAGGTACCAAAGTAATCTAGGAGTGGGTCACTAGACAACGGTCAAGAACATCCTAAAGTACCTAAAAAGGACTAAGGATGTTTCTCATTTATGGAGGTGACAAAGAGCTCGTCATAAATGGTTACATCGATGCTAGCTTTGACACTAATCCGGGTGACTCTAAGTCACAAACCGGATACATATTTATTTTGAACGGTGGAGCTATCAGTTGGTGCAGTTCCAAGCAGAGCGCCGTGGCGGGATCTACTTGTGAAGCGGAGTACATAGCTGCTTCGAAAGCAACAAATGAAGGAGTCTGGATGAAGGAGTTCATATCCGATCTAGGTGTAATACCTAGTGCGTCGGGTCCAATGAAAATATTTTGTGACAATACTGGAGCAATTGCCTTAGTGAAGGAAACCAGATTTCACAAAGAACCAAACACATCAAGAGATGCTTCAACTCCATCCATGATCAAGTCAAGGAGGGAGACATAGAGATTTGCAAAATACATACGGATATGAATGTTCGAGACCCGTTGACTAAGCCTCTTCCACGAGCAAAACATGATCAACACCAAAACTCCATGGGTGTTAGGATAATTACAATGTAATCTCGATTATTGACTCTAGTGCAAGTGGGAGACTGAAGGAAATATGCCGTAGAGGCAATAATAAAGTTGTTATTTTTATATTTCCTTATTAATGATAAAATGTTATTATTCATGCTAGAATTGTACTGATCGGAAACCTTAATACATGTGTGAATACATAGAAAAAACTTTGTGTCCCTACTGAGCCTCTACTTGACTAGCTCGTTGACCAAAGATGGTTAAGGTTTCCTAACCATGGACACAAGTTGTCATTTGATAATGGGATCACATCATTAGAAGAATGATGTGATGGACATGACCCATTGATAACCCACAAGTATAGGGGACCAATTGTAGCCTCTTTCGATAAGTAAGAGTGTCGAACCCAGCGAGGAACTAAAGGTAGAACAAATATTCCCTCAAGTTTAATTGACCACCGATACAACTCTACGCACGCTTGACGTTCGCTTTACCTAGAACAAGTATAAAACTAGAAGTACTTTGTAGGTGTAACGGGATAGGTTTGCGAGAATATAAAGAGCATGTAAATAAAAACTATGGGCTGTTTTAGGTAAATATGCAATAAAGTTAGTATAGCGAGTGTCGAAAAGTGGTGGTAGGAGTTGCGAAATTATCCCTAAGCAATTGACTACTTTACTAGACCGATAGCAAGTTTTATGTGGGAGAGGCCATTGCTAGCATGTCATCCCTGACTTGGAATTCTATGCACTTATGATTGGAACTATTAGCAAGCATCCGCAACTAATAATGTTCATTAAGGTAAAACCCAACCATAGCATTAAGATGTATTGGTCCCTCTTCAATCCCGTATGCATCAATTTCTATGCTAGGTTGAAGCTTCTATCACTCTTGCCCTCCAACACATAGTCCTATCAACATACAACTAACCCTATGGTGAGATCCACGCGTGCGCTCATATGATGGGCACCAAAGGACAACAACATAACCACAAGCAAATTAAACCAATCATAGCAATTCACCAATTACCGATAGGACAAAAAAAAATCTACCCAGACATCATAGGATGGCAACACATCATTGGATAATAATATGAAGCATAAAGCAACATGTTAAAGTAGAGGGTACAACGGGTTGCGGGAGTGTGGACCACTGTAGATAGATGAGGGGAGGTAATGAAGATGTTGGTGAAGATGACGAAGGTGTTGGTGTAGATCGTTGTCGCGATGATGGCCCTGGCGGCGTTCCGGCGCCACCAGGAGAGAGGGGGAGAGCCCCCCTTTTCTTCTTCTTCCTTGACCTTCTCCCTAGATCGGAGAAGGTTTTCCCCTTTGGTCCATGGCCTCCATAGCGGCGGAGGGGCAAGAGCCCCTTTGAGATTGGATCTATCTCTCTATCTCTCTCTATTCCTGCCTGTTTCTGTGTTCCTGATTTTGGCCTTTCATAGTTTCTTATATTCCCAGAGATCCATAACTCTGATTGGGCTGAAATTTTAACATGATTTGTATCCGAATATTGGCTTTCTTGCAGGGAAAGAAGGGAACCAACCGCCTTAAGGAGTGGCCACGAGGGCCAGGGGCGCTCCCCCTACCTCGTGGCCCCCTCGTGCATTTTCTCACGTTGATTCTTCTTCCCAAAAATCACATATATTCCAAAAAAATCTTCGTAAGTTTTTATCCCATTTGGACTCCGTTTGATATGGATTTTCTACGAAACAAAAAACATGCAATAAACAGGAACTGGCACTGGCACTGGATCAATATGTTAGTCCCAAAACTAGTATAAAAAGTTGCCAAAAGTATATGAAAGTTGTATAATATTGGCATGGAACAATCAAAAATTGTAGATATGACGGAGACGTATCAGCATCCCCAAGCTTAATTCTTGCTCGTCCTCGAGTAGGTAAATGATAAAAAAGATAGTTTTTGATGTGGAATGCTACCTAGCATAATCTTGATCATGTAATCTAATCATGGCATGAATATTAAGACACGAGTGATTCAAAGCAATAGTCTATCATTTGACATTAAGACAATAATACTTTAAGCATACCAACCAAGCAATTATGTCCTCTCAAAACAACATAGCCAAAGAAAGCTCATCCCTACAAAATCATATAGTTTGGCTATGCTTCATTTTCGTCACACAAAATGCTCCCATCATGCACAACCCCGATGACAAGCCAAGCAATTGTTTCATACTTAGCATTTTCAAACCTTTTCAACTTTCACGCAATACATGAGCGTGAGCCATGGACATAGCACTATAGGTGGAATAGAATATGATGATGGAGGTTGTGTGGAGAAGACAAAAAGGGAGAAGGTCTCACATCGACGTGGCTAATCAACGGGCTATGCAGATGCCCATCAATTGATGTCAATGCGAGGAGTAGAGATTGCCATGCAACAGATGCACTAAGAGCTATAAGTGTATGAAATCTCAAACTGGAAACTAAGTGGGTGTGCATCCAACTTGCTTTCTCATGAAGACCTCGGGCATTTGAGGAAGCCCATCATCGGAATATACAAGCCAAGTTCTATAATGAAAATTTCCACTAGTATATGAAAGTGATAACTCAAGAGACTCTCTATATGAAGAACATGGTGCTACTTTGAAGCAAAAGTGTGGTAAAAGGATAGTAGCATTGCCCC
The DNA here is from genome assembly GCF_018294505.1 of Triticum aestivum. Lineage (NCBI taxonomy): Eukaryota > Viridiplantae > Streptophyta > Magnoliopsida > Poales > Poaceae > Triticum > Triticum aestivum. Next base: position 133,750,967 of record NC_057794.1, read on the forward strand.
TTCTCTCTTTTTCTCTCATTTTTTTTTGTTTTGGTGGGCTTCTTTGGCCTCTTTTTTTATTTGGGCTTCTTTGGCCTCTTTTATTTTTTTAAGTCCGGAGTCTCATCTCGACTTGTGGGGGAATCATAGTCTCCATCATCCTTTCCTCACTAGGGCAATGCTCTAATACTGATGATCGTCACACTTTTATTTACTTACAACTCAATATTACAGCTCGATGTCTAGAACAAAGTATGACTCTATATGAATGCCTCTGGCAGTGTACCAGGATGTGCAATGATCTAGCGTAGCAATGACATAAAAAACGGACAAGCCATGAAAACATCGTGCTAGCTATCTTACGATCATGCAAAGCAATATGGCAATGAATGCTCAAGTCATGTATATGATGATGATGGAAGTTGCATGGCAATATATCTCGGAATGGCTATGGAAATGCCATAATAGGTAGGTATGGTGGCTGTTTTGAGGAAGATATAAGCAGGCTTATGTGTGATAGAGCATATCATATCATGGGGTTTGGATGCACCTGCGAAGTTTGCACCAACTCTTGAGGTGAGAAAGGGAAATGCACGGTACCGAAGAGGCTAGCAATGATGGAAGGGTGAGAGTGCGTATAATCCATGGACTCAACATTAGTCATAAAGAACTCACAAACTTATTGCAAAAATCTACAAGTCATCAAAACCAAGCCCTACGCGCATACTCCTAGGGGGATAGATTGGTAGGAAAAGACCATCGCTCGTCCCCGACCGCCACTCATAAGGAAGGCAATCAAAGAAACACCTCATGCTTCAAATTTGTCACACAACGGTTACCATCAGTGCATGCTACGGGACTTGAAAACCTCAACACAAGTATTTCTCAAATTCACAATTACCCCACTAGCATGACTCTAATATCACCACCTTTATATCGCAAAACTATTGCAAGGAATCAAACATATCATATTCAGTGATCTACAAGTTTTATGTAGGATTTTATGACTAACCATGTGAATGACCAATTCCTGTCATCTCTCTAAATAGATATAAGTGAAGCAAGAGAGTTTAATTCTTTCTACAAAAGATATGTCCACGCTCTAACAAATATAAGTGAAGCAAAAGAACATTCTACAAATGGTGGTTTTCTAAGTGAAGGGAAACAGGCAATCCAAACTTCAAATGATATAATTGAAGCACATGAAGCATTCTATAAAGCCATACTCAAAAGATATAAGTGAAGTGCAATGAGCATTCTATAAATCAACCATGGACTATCTCATACCAGCATGGCGAATCAAAGAAAAGTGAAAACTAAATGCAAAAGACGCTCCAAGATTTGCACATATCACAGGAACAAAACGAATCCGAAAACATACCGATACTTGTTGAAGAAAGATGGGATGCCTTCTGGGGCATCCCCAAGCTTAGACGCTTGAGTCTCCTTGAGTATTTACTTGGGTTTCCTTGGGAATCCCCAAGCTTGAGCTCTTGCCGCTCCTCCTCCTCTAGACCCTCTGGATCTGTAAACACTTCATCCACACAAAACTCAACAGAAAGCTCGGTAAGATCCGTTAGTATAATAAAGCAAATCACTAATCTAAGTACTATTGCAAACCAATTCATATTTTGTTTTTGCATTGTAGCTACTATAATATACCTTTTCCATTGCTTAATCCACTGATAGAAATCGATAGTTTCATCAAAACAAGCAAACTATGCATCAAAAATAGAATATGTCTTAAGCAGGACAGTATGTAGTAATCTAAACATTCACCATACCTCTGGTAGTCCAACAATTCTGAAAAAATAGGAAAAATAAAAAATTGTATAGAAAGACATTGCAAAAAGTTTCAGAACCGTTTGACGTTCCAGTAAGAAATGTAAAATTGCGCACTACAGCCAAAATTTCTGTCTTGCACCGCACAAACCAACAAGCAATGTAAACATCCTAAAGGAAAATCTTGCCACATTATTTTTATTTTTAAACTTTATAAAAGCACACAACAGAAATAAATGACTCTCCAAAACTTCCGAGTTGCCTCCCTGACAGCGCTTTCTTTAAAGCTATTAAGCTAGGCATATAGTGCTCAAGTAATGGATCCACCCGGATCCCAAGGTATATCAAAGCCAATTTTAATTAACAATGATTTGTGATTTAGTAGTGAGCACAAAGTAACATATATCATGCAATAACGAAGTCTAAGTCTCTTCCTATGCATCGGCATGTCATAAAAGAACAATTCATGCACACATAGTAAAGGCCAATGCATAGTATAAACAGTTTCTTGCAATTTTATCATATTGGAAACATGGAGAGGCGGATATGTAGTTCGTCTCTCATAATAATTTCAAGTAGGAGCATCAAGCACATGCATATTATATCTATCAAAATCATCATGTGTAGTAGTGAAACCCAACCCATCAATATAATCCTTAATAAGGGCAAACTTCTCTGATATAGTGTAGTCGAGAGAATTCAAAACGATAATAGGAATATCATGTGTGGGTGCAATAGCAACAATTTCATGTTTAACATAAGGAACAATAGCAAGTTCATCTCCATAAGCATAATTCATATTGGCATCTTGGCCACAAGCATAGCAAGCATCATCAAAAAGGGATATTTCAAAAGAATCAACGGGATCATAACAATCATCATAGCATTCATCCTTCGGTAAATTCGAAGGGAAATTAAACAATGTATGGGATAAAGAGTTACTCTCATTAGATGGTGGGAACGGGCGGTCAATCCGCTCTTCCTCCTTTTGTTCTTCGCTCTCTTCCTCATTTTTTTCATCCAATGAGCTCACAATGTCATTAATTTCTTCTTCCATAGACTCCTGCAAAATATTAGTCTCTTCTTGGACAACGGAGGAGTCCTCAATATATGGTTTAATATAAGGATTAGAAGCATAATTATCATAGCAATATTTAAGTATGGCCAAATTTTTTGATTTGTAGAGGGTAGAATCACACTCTTCAATAAAAGAAGCAATTTCACAAGTGCCCCTAAAAGCAACAAATTCTTCAATTTGTTGAACATCATAGTAATTATAAACAACCTTAGTATACGAAGATACGATTCCATTATCACTAAACTCACATTGGTAAGGAAGGTCTTTCTTAGGGTCTTTAGAACAACAAGTACAACCATATATTTCACATAAATTCCAAGCATAGCACTACAAACGATGAATTTATTCCAGTAAAAGTTTCCCTTTTTCAGATATGTGGTGTCGCACATAACAAGCATGCTCATCTAAAGATTTTCCCTCAACTAAGCTAGTTGGGGTTTCAGCACGAGCACATAGGGATCGAAGATGATCCAAGTAAAAAGCATCAGGAGTGTGATAGATTTTGAGTGGTTCTTCAACCATTGGTGTAGTAGGTACAACTATTTTTTTTGGTATTTTGTGTTTCCTACCCATAACTAAAGATAGAAAACAAGAGCACAAAATAAAGACTACTTAGTGGTAAAGCAAACAAGCACACACGAGAATATTCACCCCACGCTATAACTCCCCGGCAACGGCGCCAGAAAAAGGTCTTGATAACCCACAAGTATAGGGGATCAGTTGTAGCCTCTTTCGATAAGTAAGAGTGTCGAACCCAACGAGGAGCTAAAGGTAGAACAAATATTCTCTCAAGTTTTATTGACCACCGATACAACTCTACGCACACTTGACGTCCGCTTTACCTAGAACAAGTATAAAACTAGAAGTACTTTGTAGGTGTAACAGGATAGGTTTGCAAGAATATAAAGATCACGTAAATAAAAACTAGGGGCTGTTTTAGGTAAAGAAGCAATAAAGTTAGTATAGCGAGTGTGGAAAAGTGGTGGTAGCAGTTGCGAAATTATCCCTAAGCAATTGACTACTTTACTAGACCGATAGAAAGTTTTATGTGGGAGAGGCCACTGCTAGCATGTCACCGCTGACTTGGAATTCTATGCACTTATCATTGTAACTATTAGCAAGCATCCGCAACTACTAACCTTCATTAAGGTAAAACCCAACCATAGCATTAAGATATATTGGTCCCCCTTCAATCCCGTAAGCATCAATTTCTATGCTAGGTTGAATCTTCTGTCACTCTTGCCCTCTAATACATAGTCCTATCAACATACAACTAACCCTATGGTGTGATCCACACACGTGCTCATATGATGGGCACCAAAGGACAGCAACATAACCACAAGCAAATTAAACCAATCATAGCAATTCCCCAATTACCAATAGGACAACAAAAATCTACTCAGACATCATAGGATGGCAACACATCATTGGATAATAATATGAAGCATAAAGCACCATGTTCAAGTAGAGGGTACAACGGGTTGCGGGAGAGTGGACCGCTGTAGATAGATGGGGGAAGGTGATGAAGATGTTGGTGAAGATGACAGAGGTGTTGGTGTAGATCGTTGTCGCGATGATGGCCCCGACGGCATTCCGGCGCCACAAGGAGAGAGGGGGAGAGGGCCCCCCTTCTTCTTGTTCTTCCTTGACCTTCTCCCTAGATGGGAGAAGGGTTTCCCCTATGGTCCATGGCCTCCATGGCGGTGGAGGGGTGAGAGCCCCTCCGAGATTGGATCTGTCTCTCTGTCTCTCTCTGTTTCTGCCTGTTTCCGCGTTCCTCATTCTGGCCTTTCACCGTTTCTTATATTACCGGTGATCCATAACTCCGATTGGGCTGAAATTTTAACACGATTTGTATCCGGATATTGGATTTCTTGCGGTGAAAGAAGGGCAGCAACCTCCTTACGGCTTGGCCACGAGCGTCAGGGGCACGCCCACCCCCCTGGGGCGCGCCCCCTGCCTCGTGGCCCCCTCGGGCATCGTCTCACGTTGATTCTTCTACCCAAAAATCACATATATTCCAAAAAATATCTCCGTAAGTTTTTATCCCGTTCGGACTCTGTTCGATATGGATTTTCTGCGAAACAAAAAACATGCAACAAACAGGAACTCACACTGGTGAAAGGGCATTTCCCTACTTTATGTTTTGGATGATGATGACAACCCTTTATGGTCTAATCGTGTGCTATATGTTTCAGGTTCTCGATGCTTAGGCTTACATCGGATTGCTATTGCCTCTCGAAGGAAAAGATCGAAGACGTGTCCTCCACGCTTTTATTTTCTTTGGTCGTAGAGTATCCGTACTATCAAGAGGGAATCCTCATTAGGAAGCTCTGGGGGAATCAGTTCACGTACACTTTTCTCACCCTCTCTTTGCCTTCCTCTGGTGTGTGTGGGAGAGAGAGTTTTCCTTGCCTCTTCCCCTCTTTTCTGCTCACTGTTTCTGCCCAGCGGTTGTACCGCTCTCTGGAGCGGTTGTACCGCTGGGTCTTGTCACTCACCAGCTTTGCTCGAGCGGTTGTACCGCTGCCCCCGGGCGGTGGTACCGCCACCATGCTCTGCAACAGCTGGGGCGGTGGCTCCGTCCATGCACCGCTCAAGTACCGCTCTCGCTTCTGGTTTGATGCGGTTCTTGGGCGGTAGTGGCCCGGTTGGTCCGGTCATTCCACGGTGACCGGTACCACCGGTGGTCTGAGCGGTTCTTCCGCTCAGTACTTAGCCGCCCAAGAGCTCAAGGCCATGCGGTTGTTCCAGCTAGGCACCGCCCAAGTACCGGTCAAGCTCCTGTTTTGATGCGGTGGTTGTGCGGTAGCCAGGCGGTTAGTCCGGTTATTTTTCTTAGCCGGTACTACCGCCCGCCTATCCGGTTCTACCGCTTGGTAGGGTTCTGCAGTTACACCGTGAGTCCCGGTTGTACCGGGACGAGGACCGGTTGTACCGCTGCAGTGCAAAAAACGCAGTAACGGTTGGAAATGTGGGGTGACTATTTAAGGGGGCTTCTCCCACCTACCACTCCCACCTTTGACATCTCTCACTCCACCATTAATACCCTTCAAGATCTCTTGCCCGATCTCTCTCTCTAGCCACTCAAACTTGTTGATTTGCTAGGGATTGAAGGAGGAGACCTAGATCTACACTTCCACCAAAGGATATTTGCTTCCCCCATACTTTCTTGTGTGGATTTTGTTACTCTTGGGTGTTTGAGCACCTTAGACGGTTGAGATCACCTCGGAGCCACATTCCATTGTGGTGAAGCTTCGTGGTTTTGTTGGGAGCCTCCAATTAAGTTGTGGAGAGAGCCCCAACCTTGTTTTTAAAGGTTCGGTCGCCGCCATCAAGGGCACCAATAGTGGAATCACGGCATCTCACATTGTGTGAGGGCGTGAGGAGAATACGGTGGCCCTAGTGGCTTCTTGTGGAGCATTGTGCCTCCACACCGCTCCAACAGAGACGTACTTCCTCTCAAAGGGAAGGAACTTCAGCAACACATCCTCGTCTCCACCGTCTCCACTCTTGGTTATCTCGTTCCTTTATTTGAGCGAGCTTACTTGTTTCATATCTCTTGCTTGCTTGTGTACCTATCCTCGGTGCATCATATAGGTTGCTCACCTAGTTGCATATCTAGACAACCTACTTTGATGCAAAGTTTAAATTGTTAAAGAAAAGCTAAAAATTGTTAGTTGCCTATTCACCCCCCCTCTAGTCAACCATATCGATCCTTTCAGTTGGTATCAGAGCCTCGTCTCTTTATTAAGGACTTTACCGTCCAAAGAGTATGGTTGATACCGTAGACGGTGTGGAGGAACACTCCGGTGTGAATCCGATCTCGTCTACGGGAGATGGGGGAACTTCGATCTCTCATGAGGAGTTCAATGTGGCCTTGGAGACATTGAAAACCTCCATGACGACCGAAGTCAAAAGCATGTTTACTAAATTTCTTGAGGGGCTTAAACAATCCACCGCACCGTTGAAAGTGGGTGATCCCGCCAACAAGGTGACGGATGCTATCCCCGACAAGGGGGAAGCTAGTAGTGAAAAGGCTCCTTCTTCTAGTGGCAAGAATGGCACCGGCATCTTTGCCCATGTGGAACCACCACTTGTTTATGGTGGACCGGTTCCTTCCAGTCATTTGAATCATGCCGGTCCCCCCCCTAAGATTGTGAAAAATGAGGATTTTGATTCTTGGGTTTACCGCTTTAAATGTCATTTAAGTCATGTGAACACTAACCTTTGGAGAATCATTGAAGAAGGTTTCTGTCCACATGATCCAAGCAACTTCACTCCTCGAGAAGCCGCGGACAATCAATTCAATGAGAATGCTCTCTTCATCATTCAAGATGCAATTCCACCTGAAGACCTACCTCATCTTCGTCCTTTCACCTTGGCCAAAGATGCATGGCATTGTGTCGTGTCTCTCTACCGGGGAAGCGCAAGCATTTAACGCTCCAACTATGAAGTGGTACAAGATGAGGCCGATGAGTTTGCAATGAAGGAAGATGAAGAACCTCATGAGCTCTATCGGAGAGTAACCAAACTCGCGGTCTCACTACGAGATCACGGGAGCAAGGACACGGATGACAATTGGATCAAGTGCAAATTCCTCAAGGCAATGATGCCCTATCACAAGGCCATGTCCTCCGTCATTCGTCAAAGACCGGACTTCCACACTTTGACCTCAAGCGAAGTGTTGGATGAGTTTGTGGCCATGAACATTTTGGACAAGACCGCCGACAATGCGGTGCTCCGTTCTCAACGGGCAAAGAAGCCTAACCTTGCATTGAAGGCCAAGCTCATCGTGGAAGACGAAGAAGAGGAAGAAGAGGAGAGCAACCCCGAAGATACGAAGTATGCATATCATGAACACATGGCACTTGCTTCAAGGCAATTTTGGAGCAAGAAAAACTCGAGGCCAAACTTTAGCAAAAATAACTCGAGTGGTACAAGGGGCAAGCAACATGTAAGGACTTGCTACAATTGCGGCAACGTGAGTCATTTCGTTGCGGAATGCCCGTATGAGAAGAGGGAAGACAATGGTGGCAAGCTCATCCGAAAAGACAAGGCCAAGTCGTTTCCAAACAAGAACAACTTCTCCAAGAAGACTCCTCCCAAGGCTTTGGTTGTGCAATAAGAGTACAATGAGGATGATGACGATGATGAAGATGATGAGTCGGTTGCCATGGCCTCCGTTGCCATTGCAACAACGTCATGGGTGTCTCTCTTTGACTCACCCAACGAGAGCATCACCGCCAAGTGCCTCATGGCTAAAGCCACCAACAAGGTAACCTCCAACATCAAAACTACCATCATTAATCATCCTTCCCCGATGGATTGCATTAATGAACTTGAGGGAGCTAATGTGGAGGCTAACGAGTTTGAGGCCTTTATGGGCAAAATCAAGGGAAAATCCAAGAAGCACTTTGTTGCTCTCTTGGAACAACTTGGTGAAGCCAATGACATGATCGAGGCTCACGAGGACACCATCTCTAAGATGGAAGGGCATAGTCGTGACTATGCCGATGAGATCTCGGATCTTTCCAATGCTCTTGAGGAAGAGTGTGGTCTTTGTTTGGCTCTTGAGGAGTCACACAACGTTGATCATGCTAAGTTAAAGAAAGATTATGATCATGAAATCATTGTTTCTCGTGTGCTAAATTCCGAGAAGTCCAAACTCGGGGTTGATCTTGCTAGACTCAAAGAGGAGTTTGATATACTTGACAAGGCCCACAAGGCCTTGAAGGGTATTCATGCTAGTCTCAAGTAGTCTCATGATCAACTCCAAGTGAAGCTAACTAAGGAGAAATCAACTTTTCCTCATATGGTTTTAATTGATAATGCAAATGCTACTAACCCGTGTTGTGAGCATATACATCTTGTTGAGGAAAATGCTAAGTTGAAGGAGCAACTTGAGAGAGGTCTTGCGACTTGCATACAAGGCAAGAAGAACCTCAACGATCTCTTGATCAACCAAAAGGGAGTTGTGGCCAAGGAAGGGGTTGGGTACGTGCCCGACTCCAAGAACAAGAAGAAGAATGAGAAGACCAAACGACCTCCTCCTCTCATGCAAACCTTTGTGAGGGAGGGAGAGAGTGCCCCCGCGAGAAGAAGAAGAACAATGTCAAGAAGGGCAATGTCACCCCTCCCAACAAAGCCGGCGATTTTAATGCTTCTTATGTGTTATGCCGTGCTAGTGATGGGCATGTTTATGCCAAATTTGTTGGTTCTCTTCATGAATACATTGAATGGTCTATTTGGGTTCCTAAGACCCTTGTTACTAACATCAAAGGACCCATTACAAAATGGGTACCTAAAACCAAGCATTGATCTCTTGTAGGTGTTTGCTTCCGGTGGTGGATCATGGTTGCTTGATAGTGGAGCTACAAATCATATGACCGGAAGCAAGGACTTGGTGGTGGACGTGCACAAGGTTCCATCTATGCCCACCAATGTCGAGTGGGGTGACGCCTCATCTTCTAAGGTATTGGGACTTGGCAAGGTGGTCATCTCTCATGATCTCACGATCGAGAAGGTCATGCTTGTTGAGTCCCTTGCATACAATTTACTTTCCGTTCGTCAACTTGCAATCATGGGCTTTGCCACTTTCTTTGATATCGATACCGTGGCCCTATTGTGGAGCAAGACTCTTAAAGTAGCCTTTGTTGGGCATGTCGAGAACGGTCTATATGTGATTAACTTTTCGGAGCGACCCACTAAGACCGCGACATGCCTAATGGCTAAAGTTGATGTGGGATGGCTTTGGCATCGCCATTTAGCCCATGTCAATATGAGATCTTTGCAAAGTCTCCTCAAGGGGGACCATGTCCGTGGACTAACGAATGTTAGTTTTGCTAAAGATCGTGCTTGCAGTGCCTGTATCAAAGGAAAGCTACATGAGAAGGCTCACCCTCCCACGACTATCATTTATTCAAAGAGGCCTTTGGAGCTCCTTCACATGGATCTCTTTGGGCCTCCATCCTTCGATAGTCTTGGAAGTAGGAAGTATTGCTTGGTGATTGTGGATGACTACTCAAGGTACACGTGGGTGTATTTCTTCAAGAGGAAGAGCGAGACCCAACAAACCGTCATTGACTTTGCAAATGAAGCACAACATCAACACAATGCAAATATCTTGACAATAAGAAGTGACAACGACACCGAGTTTAAGAACTACACCTTGGATGAATTTCTTAGTGATGAGGGAATCAAGCATCAATTTTCCGCACCATACACCCCTCAACAAAACGGTGTTGCGGAAAGGAAGAACCGGACGTTGATGGATGCGGCAAGGACCATGATGGCGGAGTTCAAGTCTCCGTACAACTTTTGGGCCGAAGCCATCAACACCGCGTGTCATGCATCCAATCGGCTCTACCTCCGCAAGGGCTTGAACAAGACTCCATATGAGATACTCACCGGTAACAAGCCCAACCTCAAGTACTTCCGGGTATTCGGGTGTAAGTGTTTCATTCTCAAGAAAGGTGTTCGGTTGTCTAAATTTGAGGCTAGAGCTCATGAGGGCATATTTGTTGGTTATGCTACAAACTCTCATGCTTACCGTGTCCTCAATAAATCCACGGGACTTATTGAGGAGACGTGTAACATGGAGTTTGATGAGAATAACGGCTCCCAAGTGGAGCAAAGTGGCACTTGTGATGTAGGTGATGAAATTCCTCCTCAAGCCATAAGAAGAATGGGTGTTGGTTTTATCCTACCCATTGAGGAACCCCTTGTGGCCGAAGGAGAAGGACAATGCTCCACTCAAGTGGAGCCATCACCAACCCAAAACCCACACGCTTCCGAAGAACAAAGTGAAGGCCCTCAACATCATGAACAAGACCAAGGGCAAGATCATACTCAAGACGGTGTTGACACACCAAGTGATGCCCAAGGTCAAGTTCTCTCCCCCTAGCAAGTTCAAGATCAAGAACAAGTTCATAACGGCACTCAAGATGATCAAGTAACCGCTCCTCAACTCACCACCGAGGAGGAATTAGAGTGTCGTGCCGCCAAGATTGCATCCAAGCTCTCCACCAAGGATCATCTCATGACGAATGTGCTTGGAAGCTTAAGAAAGGGGGTAAGCACTCGTAGACAATTAGCAAATTATTGTGAGCATCACGTGTGTGTCTCTTGTGTGGAACCCCACAAGGTCTATGAGGCGCTAGAAGATCCGGATTGGCTTAATGCCATGCACGAAGAACTCAACAACTTAGAGCGCAACAAAGTGTGGAGATTGGTGCCAAGGCCAACGGGGAACCACAATGTCATTGGAACCAAGTGGATATTCAAGAACAAGCAAGATGCCCATGGGATTATCATTCGCAACAAGGCTCGTTTGGTAGCACAAGGCTACTCCCAAGTCGAGGGTATCGACTACGGTGAAACCTTTGCTCCCGTTGCTCGTCTTGAATCCATTCACATTTTAATTGCATATGCTTCTCATCGTAATTTTAAGTTATAACAAATGGATGTGAAGAGTGCTTTTCTTAATGGTCCCATATGAATTGGTTTACGTCAAGCAACCCCCCGGGTTCGAGGATCCCTACTTTCCCGGTCATGTGTATCAACTCGATAAGGCGCTCTATGGCCTTAAACAAGCCCCACGTGCGTGGTATGACCACCTTACCGAGTTGTTACAAGACCGTGGTTTTGAAGTTGGGCTAATCGACCCCACTCTTTTTACTAAGAAGGTCAAAGGGGAGTTGTTTGTGTGCCAATTATATGTTGATGATATTATCTTTGGTTCTCCTAACAAAGCTTTCAATGAGGAATTTGCCGCTCTCATGACCTCAAAGTTCGAGATGTCCTCCATGGGAGAGTTGAAGTTCTTTCTAGGGTTCGAAGTGAAGCAAAGAAGAGAAGGAACCTTCATCAATCAATCCAAATACACTCAAGACATGCTCAAGAGATTCAAGCTAAGTGGCGTCAAGCCGGCTTCCACTCCAATGCCCACCAAGTGCCAACTTGACTTAGATCCCAATGGTAAAGTGGTGGATCAAAAGGTATATCGTTCCATGATTGGATCCTTGCTTTACCTTTGTGCATCTATACCGGACATCATGTTGAGTGTGGGAATTTGTGCACGGTTTCAACCCGCACCTAAGGAAAGTCACTATGTGGCGGTCAAATGAATCTTTCGATATTTGGCTCATACCCCAAACTTTGGCCTATGGTACCCTAGAGGATCAAACTTCAAGCTTGTAGGGTACTCGGATTCTGATTGGGCGGGAGACAAAGTGGATAGGAAGTCCACTTCCGGAGGGTGCCAATTCCTTGGTTGCTCTTTGGTAAGTTGGTCTTCCAAAAAGCAAAGTTGTGTGTCTCTCTCGTCCACTGAGGCGGAGTATGTTGCCGCCGGTAGTTGTTGTGCTCAACTCCTATGGATGAGGCAAACTTTAAAGGATTACGGTGTCACTTGTGACAAAGTGCCTCTTTGGTGTGACAATGAAAGTGCCATCAAGATCTCTCTCAATCAGGTGCAACATTTCAAGACGAAGCATATTGAGATCCGGTATCACTTCATCCGGGATCACATTAGACGAGGAGAGATCGAGCTCAACTATGTCAACACTCATGACAACCTTGCAGATATTTTCACGAAGCCCTTAGATGAAGCAAGATTTCGCGAGTTAAGGCATGAGCTAAATATCATTGATTCGAGCAATGTGGCTTGAACCCTTGCACACCCTACCACGCTCAATTTTTTGTCTAGTTTAGGTGTAGGCATGGACATAGGGGGAGTGTTGTTCTCTCAATGAACTCTCCCTCCCCCCATTATGCATAAATTGATTGTGTCTTTCACATTAGCCATATTTGATGGTACTTGTGCTTCAAAGACGAGTTTTGGTCATGGACCCAAGGATAATTCTTCACGGTGCCATACCAATTGACTCAAACATAGGTGGCCTCGGTCACCGTCCTCTCTTCGGGAGGTTGGAGTTAGCCTTGTTGTTCTCGTGTTGTTTTCTCTCTTTCTCTCTTTGCTCTTTGTGTTAGGTTCTCCTAGGGTGTTGTTTCTCTCCTGTTTTGTGCCCCTTCTTCCTCCCTTCGGATTGCACTCTTTTGATCTTGGCTTGGGCTTAGGTGGTCGGGCGGTACAACCGGTACCACGAGCGGTTCTACCGCTGGTACCGGGTTGTGCCGTCCCAAGGGTCTCCGTTCGGTGCTTGGGCGGTTTCACCGCACAAACCCATGGTAACCCACGTCCGGTACTACTGGTTGATGCCGTGCGGTACTACCGCTGCCTCCCAGGCACCGGAAGTACCGCCTCCATCCACCGGTCTGTACCAGACGAGCAGTACAACTGCTCCCCTAAGCGATTCTACCGGGGCGTGTGTACGGGCCTATATATACTCGACGGGGCTGAAGGGTTGTCTTTTTCCCTTCGTCCTCGTTCCTTTTTTTTGCCCTAGCCGCCGGCCATCTCTACCCCATGCCCCGGAGTGCGTCTCGCGCTTCGGATCCTTGGCTCTCCGTGGATTCTCTCCATGGAGGCCTCCCGATCTCTTCCCATGGATGGTGGTAATGCCTCGTGTTCTTTGCCTCTAGATTTTTTAGGGTTCTTCCTTGTCTAGGGCTTTACTTATCTTTCCACGTTTAGTGTTCGATCTATGGCTTAGAAGAGTTCTGTGTTAGCCTCCTGTCTTGTTTGCAGCACTTAGAATTCGGAATATTACTTGTGTGATTCGTATGCCTCGGTTAGATCTATCTTCCCTGGTAGTGCCACTGCCTACGGGCGGTACAACCGCTCGAGCGGTACTACCGGCGGAAGATCCGGTACAACCGGAGTATATCAACCACTAAGCACTGTTCTATCTTCTCTGTTGTTGCAACTTGATCCTTTTCTGCTAGTGGGTGCAATCCTCTCATCTTTGTTGGGTTTTTGTGTGTTCTTTTCGTGTGTGTGTTCAGGTGGCTCTAGTTCTCGCTCTACTCCTCGCAAGACCAAGAAGAGGGCATGAAGGACCTTGCGCCCGGTTGTGTCTGATGATGAAGAAGAAGTTGTGATTCCCACCAAGCCCACTCGCCGTGAAAAGTCTGCAGCTGCTAAGCAACGTGTGGTTATGCCGTTGCATCGTTGGAAAGCCAAGGATTGGGAAGCCTTCCGCTCAAAGAATCCGTATGAGGTTCCCATTGCTCCCCGTTGGACCACTGTTCAGTTCCGGAATGAGATGCAAGTGCGGATTGTTCATGAACTCTCTGAGCACAACAAGAATAGATATGCCAAGCAGTGGACAATTGATTTTGATCATTGGAGAAACAACATGGAGTATTTTGGTGAGGCGTTAGCTCTCTGCGAGGAGTTTGATCTTGTCAAGATCATGTCATTCAACTGTGACTTTGATGTTCAACTCATCCATCAGTTCTATGCCACGGTTCATTTTGGGGAAGATGATGCGCGCACTCTCACCTTCATGTGTCGCGATGAATTGTTTCACGTTCCCTGGAGGGCTTTCTGCAATGCTATTGGGTACGAGGATACCGGTCTGGAAGGAAGGGGTGGCATTCGCCCTCATGATTTTCCTGAGTCCATGCCTAAGGAGAAGCTTGCCCCTCTGTACATTCGGGGCCGTGGGATTATTGGAGAATCCAAGGATTTGGAGAAGGTCTATGACATCATGCACCGAGTGTTCCGCAATGTGCTCTTGCCCAAGGTGGGCAATCAAGATGAGATTCATGGCTATCTGGCTGATTTGATGGTTGCTATGAAGACCATGGTGGGGACAGGGGCAACGTTTGATGTGTCAAATTGGCTGTGGCATGAGATGTACAACATGGTCATCTACCGTAAAGTCCCAATCTACGCTCCATTTGTCATGTGCTTTCTGAACTCTGTGTGGGCTGTTCGTCGTCCTGGAGAGCTCCTCACTTCTCCAGACAACCTCACTGTTCATGAGGTCAAGTTCCTTAAGAAGAAGAAGCATGCCGAGCCTCGCTTCCCTGAACATGCTCCTGAGGATGTCTATGCTACTTCTGACGATGAGGACTTTGAGCTGGAGCCAGGGGCCCAGCCTTCGTGGGTAGCCAAACTTACTGCCAAGGTGAAGAAGACCTTTTGTCTCCGGGCTGACATCCAGAAGAAGATGTATGAGGCACATGTCAATGAGAAGCTTGAACGGCATCGCCAAATTGCAATGATGAAGCACCTCAACATGCAGGTTCAGAGTGGCTCTGAGAAGAGCATCACCCTAGAGGAGCGTTGGATCTCTACCGATAGCACCTGGACTGATGATGAAGCCCCTCCCCAGCCATCATCCTCGTTTGCAGCAGTTGACAATGCCATGGAAGAATTTGATCACGACGACGATGACGACTCTGATGATGAAGATCCAGATGAAACCGAGGAGTCAGAGGAGGACGCCTGAGCTTTGGGTCGCTAGCTTCGCTCTTTTCCTTTTTGGTGTCTTGATGCCAAAGGGGGGGAGGGTTCTATAGGTCTCGGGGATTTGCTTGGGTTTTTCTCGTGTTTTGTGTTTGGTTGTGGACCTATTTCGTTCCGTGCTGTGTGTGAGACTTGTTACTCCGTTTACCTTTCCATTCGTAGGTCATTATCGTTATTATTGCCTATCCTTTTGAGCTCAGAGTGATGATTCTATAAAATCTAGGGGGAGTCTAGTCCTGAAAGTGTGCCCATGCTTTCTATCAGCTAGTACTTGTTGGGGCACACATTCAGGGGGAGTTCCGTCTAGATTTCATTGACTTATCTCTTGCAAATCGTGTTGTTGTCATAATCCACCAAAAAGGGGGAGATTGAAAGGGCATTTCCCTACTTTATGTTTTGGATGATGATGACAACCCTTTATGGTCTAATCGTGTGCTATATGTTTCAGGTTCTCGATGCTTAGTCTTACATCGGATTGCTATTGCCTCTCGAAGGAAAAGATCGAAGACGTGTCCTCCACGCTTTTATTTTCTTTGGTCGTAGAGTATCCGTACTATCAAGAGGGAATCCTCATTAGGAAGCTCTGGGGGAATCAGTTCACATACACTTTTCTCACCCTCTCTTTGCCTTCATCTGGTGTGTGTGGGAGAGAGAGTTTTCCTTGCCTCTTCCCCTCTTTTCTGCTCACTGTTTCTGCCAGCGGTTGTACCGCTCTCTGGAGCGGTTGTATCGTTGGGTCTTGTCGCTCACCAGCTTTGCTCGAGCGGTTGTACCGCTGCCTCCGGGCGATGGTACCGCCACCATGCTCTGCAATAGCTGGGACCGTGGCTCCGTCCATGCACCGCTCAAGTACTGCTCTCGCTTCTGGTTTGATGCGGTTCTTGGGCGGTAGTGGCCCAGTTGGTCCGGTCTTTCCACGACGACCGGTACCACCGGTGGTCCGAGCGGTTCTTCCGCTCAGTACTTAGCCGCCCAAGAGCTCAAGGCCATGCGGTTGTTCCGGCCAGGCACCGCCCAAGTACCGGTCAAGCTCCTGTTTTGATGCGGTGGTTGTGCGGTAGCCAGGCGGTTAGTCCGGTTATTTTTCTTAGTCGGTACTACCGCCCGCCTGTCCGGTTGTACCGCTTGGTAGGGTTCTGCAGTTACACCGTGAGTCCCAGTTGTACCGGGACGAGGACCGGTTGTACCGCTGCAGTGCAAAAAACGCAGTAACGGTTGGAAATGTGGGGTGACTATTTAAGGGGGCTTCTCCCACCTACCACTCCCACCTTTGACCTCTCTCACTCCACCATTAATGCCCTTCAAGCTCTCTTGCCCGATCTCTCTCTCTAGCCACTCAAACTTGTTGATTTGCTAGGGATTGAAGGAGGAGACCTAGATCTACACTTCCACCAAAGGATATTGCTTCCCCCATACTTTCTTGTGTGGATTTTGTTACTCTTGGGTGTTTGAGCACCCTAGACGGTTGAGATCACCTCGGAGCCACATTCCATTGTGGTGAAGCTTCATGGTTTTGTTGGGAGCCTCCAATTAAGTTGTGGAGAGAGCCCCAACCTTGTTTGTAAAGGTTCGGTCGCCGCCTTCAAGGGCACCAATAGTCGAATCACGGCATCTCGCATTGTGTGAGGGCGTGAGGAGAATACGGTGGCCCTAGTGGCTTCTTGGGGAGCATTGTGCCTCCACACCGCTCCAACGGAGACGTACTTCCTCTCAAAGGGAAGGAACTTCGGCAACACATCCTCGTCTCCACCGTCTCCACTCTTGGTTATCTCGTGCCTTTATTTGAGCAAGCTTACTTGTTTCATATCTCTTGCTTGCTTGTGTACCTATCCTCGGTGCATCATATAGGTTGCACACCTAGTTGCATATCTAGACAACCTACTTTGATGCAAAGTTTAAATTCTTAAAGAAAAGCTAAAAATTGTTAGTTGCCTATTCACCCCCCCCCCCTCTAGTCAACCATATCGATCCTTTCAACTGGGCACTGGATCAATATGTTAGTCCCAAAAATAGTATAAAAATTTGCCAAAAGTATATGAAAGTTGTATAATATTGGCATGGAACAATAAAAAATTATAGATATGATGGAGACGTGTCACCCATCCGTTAGCTTAGCATATTGATTGTTTAGTTTCATTGCTATTGCTTTCTTCATGTCAAATACATATTCCTTTGACTATGAGATTATGCAACTCCCGGACACCGAAGGAATACCTTGCGTGCTATCAAACATCACAACGTAACTAGGTGATTATAAAGATGCTCTACAGGTATGTCCAAAGGTGTTTGTTGGGTTGGCATAGATCGTGATTAGGATTTGTCACTCTGAGTATCGGAGAGGTATCTCTGGACCCTCTCGGTAATGCACATCATAAGAAGCCTTGCAAGAAATGTGACTAATGAGTTAGTTACAAGATGATGCATTACAGAATGAGTAAAGCGACTTGCCGGTAACGATATTGGACTAGGTATGTGGACACCGACGATTGAATCTCGGGCAAGTAACATACCAATGACAAAGGGAATAACGTATGTTGTCATAACGGTCCGACCGATAAAGATCTTCATAGAATATGTAGGAGGCAATATGAGCATCCAAGTTCTGCTATAGGTTATTGACCGGAGAGGTGTCTTGGTCATGTCTACATAGTTCTCGAACCCATAGGGTCCGCATGCTTAACATTCAATGACGATTTAGTATTATATGAGTCATGTGGTTTTGTGACTGAATGTGCGGCACCCCCTCCACAGTTTACACTCCCGGTCATAGTTTTGCGGTGCTTAGGCGAGGCCCTGCGAGAATCACTTCACCATCACCGTCACCACGCTGTCATGCTGACGGAACTCATCTACTTCCTCGACACCTTGCTGGATCAAGAAGGCGAGGGACGTCATCGCGCTGAACGTGTGCAGAACTTGGAGGTGCCATATGTTCGGTGCTTGATCGGTCGGAGCTAGAAGAAGTTTGACCACATCAACCGCATTGTCAAATGCTTCCGCTTTTAGTTTACCAGGGTACGTGGACGCACTCTCCCCCTCTCGTTTCTATGCATCTCCTAGATAGATCTTGCATGAGCATAGGATTTTTTTTTGAAATTGCATGCTACATTTCCCTACACCGTGACAACTGCATCTCTCACCCATTACCTTTCACTTCCCTATTGGCCACCACGACCACCCCATCGACCATGCCTCGCTGTCCAAGACCTCCTACATGACCATTCAACATCGAGACCGGAGAACACCACTCGGAGAGAGAGTTATGCACTAGTGAGTCCAAAAAGTATGAAGTGTTGAATCATCTGTCTTGTTTAATCCACTTTAACAATTTGAATGAATATTATTACACAAACAATATATCATGGTGTCATGAAGCATTGTTATGTTTCTTTTACGAACAAGTCTTGTTATGTCATATATCGTTTTTGCTGAATAATCATCAACCGTTATGTCATACTTGGTCTAAAAATTGATTTGAATCAAGACATGTCAATTCTTTATTTTTTTAAGATGTTGGACGCATGTTTTGATTCTTGGAAAAATTATTGAAAATCTATAAGTTATTTAGGAAACCAGGAATTCTGGGTAGGCAGTTTAATAGAATGTAAATAGTAGACATGAAAAAGTTGCATCCAGTGTGAAACCAAGAAAGGAGTAGATACTAAATTGCTGGGACGCGAATCATCTCCTCGGCATTCTCGCGCCCTTCCAAATTCAAGTGCACTATAGACACGACGCCCGCCATGGCAATGGGCATGGCAGTCACATTCATCTCTTATCATTCCTTGCACTTGCCCTCATCTTCACTTCCAAACCCACATTCCCGCCATGGCGCTCTCGGTCACTGCCCAGTGCGGCTCGCCGCCCCGCTCGGAGGAGGATGCATTCCAACGCCTAGCTAAGCAGGATGCACAAACGCACATAGCAGAGGTCAATGCCTTCCTTCCCCGAGCGCCCGCCCCGACCGAGGAAGAGCTATGGAAACTAATGGAGGTCAAACTATTGGAGTCGTTGTCGCTAGTTGTGCGCGCCGAGAGGGAGGCAACCATGAAGGTCGAGGAGGAGGAGTGAGCCGCGCGTCTGGCGTCCTAGGAGGCCCATGTGGTCGCCGATAGAGAAATCGAAATGGAGCTTTGGCAGGATGCTCATGCTAAGGTCGAGAGGGTGGAGGAATACCCCGGATGGATGAGCCTGAGTGCCAAAGGGTCCATGTGACTCATCTATGCCTGGAAGTACAAAGATCGGGTGTATGCTGCCAACGAGGAAGAGTATCTATGGGCGCCAGATTATTTTACCAGTGGCTTTGCGCTGGCGCATTGGCGACGCGTGGATGAGCACCTCCAAATGCGAGGCAGAGGAGAAGGAGCTTTTTAACCGTTGTGGTAAGAGGCCACACACCATGCAAGTCATTGAATAATGAGGACAAGGAAATCATATGTTTCAAATTACATATTACCATCATCTTTGAAATGTGTTGCTTGTTTGGATGATGAAGTATTTTAAAAATGTATAATTCTTGTTCCAATATGTATGCAATTGTGGAGAAGCATATTTCCAATAAGTATGCAATTGTGTGTACCAACCCCCACACCCTCGTTTCTACGAAACAAAATCCTATGCAAAGTAATCAACCGTACTATATTAAATCGACAATAGCAATAAATCACTTGCATGCAAACAATAATCTGAATCATCATATCTTTTCTTACATTAGCTTACGAGTTTATTTCCTTACATTTCTTAAGTCCAGAGAACATTAGTGTTTGCATATGTATATTAACTTACGTGTGATATGTTTGTATGTATAATGGTTTTCAAAGCCATCGAAAGTGGCTGAACCGGGACTCGGGACAAGTTGAACATCACAAGTGTTGAGCAAGGAGGCTTTGGCTCCCTTACTACTCCTGGCAAGATTGCTGCACGAGCCGTGGTGGATAGCCCTGATGCATCTCCAACATATGTATAATTTTTGATTGTTACATGTTATTATAGTATCAATCTTGTATGTTTTATATGCATTTATATTCTATTTCATATCATTTTTTGGGACTGGCCTATTAACCTAGTGCCCAATGCCAATTATTGTGTTTTGCTTGTTTTTGGCTTTTCAGAAAATCATTATCAAACAAAGTCCAAACGGAAAAAATGGATTATTTTTTTATGGAAGAAGGGACCCTCGAAGCTTCGGGAGGAGACCAAACGAGATACGAGAGAGCCACAAGCTCATAGGGCGCGCCCCCTGAGCTTCTGGGACCCACACAGCTCCATTTGACCTAACTCTACTTCAATAAATTTCCAAATATTCCCAAACCAATA
This sequence comes from Triticum aestivum, assembly GCF_018294505.1. Taxonomy (NCBI): domain Eukaryota; kingdom Viridiplantae; phylum Streptophyta; class Magnoliopsida; order Poales; family Poaceae; genus Triticum; species Triticum aestivum. The sequence goes on from NC_057794.1 coordinate 133,771,501, forward strand.
GGGAGCCACCCGAAACACTTTTTTCGCCACCACAAGCTTATGTTCTTCCATGATCCCATCTGGAGGCCTTTTTCCGGTACTTTTCCAGGGGAGAATCGCTCACGGAGGGCTTCTACATCATCCTTGCTACCTTCTGATGATGCGTGAGTAGTTCACCACAGACCTACAGGTCCATAGCTAGTAGCTAGATGGCTTCTTCTCTCTCTTTGATCTTCAACACAATGTTCTCCTCGATGTTCTCGGAGTTCTGTTGGATGTAATCTTCTTTTGCGGTGTGTTTCTTGGGATCCGATGAATTGTGGGTTTATGATATAAATATTCATGAGAACTAATTGAGTCTTTTCTGAACTTTATTATGCATGATTGTTGTAGCTTTGTATTTCTCTCTGATCTATCCATTGGTTTGGCCAACTAGATTAACTAGTCGTCAACCTGTGCATTTGCACGGGCTAGCCTACAAACGTAAGTGCGAATTATATTTTTTCCTAATTAGTTTAAATTCATTAGGTGGCCTTCTCGGGCCGCCTTTCAATTTACTTTGTTATTTGATTTTTCCGAAATCAAAATTTTTAGAGAACAATATGATTGTTTATGATAAAAATATATAGGCAACATCAACCTAGTGTTAATGATCCAGCACATGCAAACTCACGTTCTACATGTATCTAATTCGTCGTGGCCACTGTCTATAAATTAAAGGGGGATTATTACAATGTTGCTTTGTCTTACGTGCCTAGGCTAGCGTGTCTTTGCAAATTGGGCACGCGATGTTAGTTGTAGGATTTGAATCGGAAGGCTTGTCACAGATGGACACACAGATACACAGAGCCCCCCAGATGCATAGGTTACGTTACCAAATATATATATATATATATATATATATATATATATATATATATATATATACGGCTGCGCTATTCTGAGCCTGCGCGCATTTTGACTTAAGGTACGCTCCGGCCGCTCCTAATTAGGCGCGCGACCTGCGCGACCGGGCGCC
>NC_057794.1:133772714-133773844 GCF_018294505.1 Triticum aestivum
TCCTGATCTTTGGCTGCCACGTGCCTTACTTCCATCTCGTATCCTTTTTGTTAACGACAGTAAACGTGCTAGCGTATGTGGTAATGGAAGGCTATGCTTTTACCAAGTTATAGCCCCACGGTATGCCCCATGGCTCCACCACTAATGATGGTAAAAATAGGAACATATATGGTAATGAAATAATTGTATTATTACTGCCGTGAAGCACTACTTGCTATGTGGTAATTGCATTACCATATATGAACCCCACGGCTCTTACCACTAACCATTTTGACTTAAGGTACGCTCCGGCCGCTCCTAATTAGGCGCGCGACCTGTGCGACCGGGCGCCGAGAAGCCATGTTGTTTGAGGGTAACGGTATGTGGTAAAAAAAGTAACACATTTAATTCTATTACCATCTCTCTGTCCCGTACGTCCTGATCTTTGGTTGCCACGTGCCTTACTTTCATCTCGTATCCTTTTTGTTAACGACAGTAAACGTGCTAGCGTATGTGGTAATGGAAGGCTATGCTTTTACCAAGTTATAGCCCCACGGTATGCCCCATGGCTCCACCACTAATGATGGTAAAAATAGGAACATATATGGTAATGAAATAATTGTATTATTACTGCCGTGAAGCACTACTTGCTATGTGGTAATTGCATTACCATATATGAACCCCACGGCTCTTACCACTAACCATGGTAAAGGTATGAACATATATGGTAATGGAATAATCGTATTACCTCTGCCATGAACTAGTGCTTGCTATGTGGTAAGTGCATTACCATATATGTATATGGGTTAGTAAAGAGATCTGCTTCGGTTACTATAGAAAAGGAAATATTTTATTGTTAGTTTAAGAAGGCATATGACAACGCCGTACAAATCTGTATTACTATCGATATTGCTACTACTTTACGATCAAAATATAGTAAGCTCAGAAGGGCATACGAGGCGTTCTGTGCGCAGGATCCACTGGTAAAATCCATCAACTAATTACGACCGAATTTATAATTGCATGAGGCGGAGGGGTGGGGACTAAAATATCGGGCTGATTAGCGTGCGCACTGCGGGAGTTGAGCCGATCAGACGCGCCTTGCTGGCCGGAGCGCACGCTTAGTTATAATACGCTCGGGCTGATTTTAG
>NC_057794.1:133774127-133778885 GCF_018294505.1 Triticum aestivum
ATTAACACGGTCAAAGTATAGAAAGTTTGAGTTAATACAATATTAACATGGGAAGTAAAATGAAAATGAGTGATTATTATTTGATAGATATTTGAACTAAAGGATTTATTGTCTCTATAATAAAATAACTGACATGCTTACTAGTTGGTTATAGTAATATCTCATCTTAACATCTTCATGTAATAGCTTGCTTTAAATTAATCATTATCTTAAACTTTCTTTGATAAGTTATGTTAACCAATGGTACACAAATATAATTTGCTGGCATTATTACGGATTCCAAAAACTATATAGCCTTCAAAACCTAAACATAAAAATGACATACTTGTTAAATATGCACTATGCAATTTAGCTTTTTAGAAATTTCTCAATTACAAAATCAGTTTTTCTTCTCCAACACCATGCAAGTTGTCGTGCACTTCAGTTCTCCCTGGTTTGCATGTACAAAAATATTTATGTATGCAACAGAATAAGAAAGCTGATTGTAATCGAAAGGAAGTCATAGCATCTGTTTTGGATTTCCAAAGTTCTTGGGATGTCCAAATCCCTCATTAACAAGAAAATTAAAATGGAATATTAATAGATAAATTTACATAGTAGATTTTCCTAGCGTTCACAATTAAGTTCTATCTACCAAACTATATGATAGAATCTTCACCATTATGGTTAGTCTAATCTTCTTGGGACATCTGATTCAAAACTTAATATCTCAAATCATGTAAATTTCATGACTTGCATGTGTCCCATTGATCTGTCCTACATAAGTAGCTAATACATCGATGTGTTATAATTGAAGATTTGTTAATATACTACCAAAGCTGTAAATCGTGTTGACAATTATAATGTACAGATTTTCACCATCTGAAGAACCATGATGCTCACCTAAAACTTTGGTCCCTTCCAAAAGACTTAGTATACTTTCACTTTCTTGACCAGAATGAAAGTAGTCCAGACTGCTAGGCCTCTGGTGCTATTGCTCTCTCAGGGTATAAATTATTTTATATAGTGCATATACTATTCTGTAAAAAAGAAGGAAATGGAATTGCACTAATTAGAAATCAGGAAAAAGACTATCAAACATAAGAACTAAATCATCTTGTACCATCTTGAGGGGTCTCAATTTTCAAAGTAGTTTTTCTCCTCAAATGAGACAATAGCACAGGCTGCGAACAGTTCTTTCTAGGAAATTTCTTGGGACTCCATCATAAGTTGCTCCTGTCCGTCTCTAATGTGAAGAACATAGAACCAAGCATGCACATCGGTCTGCTAACCTGGAAATTGGATGCCATAACATGAGTCATTCTGCCATGCATGTAGCGACATACAATATATACTCACATCATGCAGGACTTACCTAAGTCGTCATATAAGTGGCAAAAACCTGTCATCGGGGCACTACGACATGGGTTTAACGTGTCCGGGTCTGTTTGATTGAAGATATCCATCGGTATGTCGATGTGATTCTGCGCTAGGGTCCCAACCTCAATGGAATCTGCCATATGTGTGATTAAGGAATAAAGATAATGAATTCCCTTGTATTGCACATATGGCTGATCAAACCAACTTGATTGAATTACTTTAATTTTTCTGCAGGTGAAACCAAGTAGCGCCCAACAACTTATCTCCCGGCGGATCTCCCCATATTAAGTTAAATACGTGATGTAGCTAGATGAATTCATCCATGCTTTTATCCATATGATGATCAGAGGCATAATAAGCTGGGTATAAAGGGAAGGTAAGGGTGCGTGGGTGGGTGGAATCGAGGTAACCGTGCTCCTACTATCGGGAAACCATACATATTGTAGCCAGTGTGTGACGCCCCCGATTCAATCGTACACTAATCATGCATGCAAACGTGTACGATCAAGATCAGGGACTCACGGAAAGATATCACAACACAACTCTACAAATAATATAAGTCATACAAGCATCATATTACAAGCCAGGGGCCTCGAGGGCTCGAATACAAGAACTCGATCATAGACGAGTCAGCAGAAGGAACAATATCTGAGTACAGACATAAGTGAAACAAGTTTGCCTTAAGAAGGCTAGCACAAACTGGGATACAAATCGAAAGAGGCGCATGCCTCTTGCCTGGGATCCTCCTAAACTACTCCCGGTCGTCGTCAGCGGGCTGCACATAGTAGTAGGCACCGCCTGAGTAGTAGTAGTCGTCATCGAGAGTGGCGTCTGGCTCCTGGGCTCCAATGTCTGGTCGCAGCAATCGAGTATAGGAAAGGGGAAAAAGGGGGAGCAAAGCAACCGTGAGTACTCATCCAAAGTACTCGCAAGCAAGGAGCTACACTACATATGTATGCATTGGTATCAAATGGAATAAGGGTATCATATGTGGACTGAACTGCAGAATGCCGGAATAAGAGGGGGATAGCTAGTCCTTTCGAAGACTACGCTTCTGGTAACCTCCATCTTGCAGCAGAAGAAGAGAGTATATGGTAAGTTCACCAAGTAACATCGCATAGCATAATCCTAACCGATGATCCTCCCCTCGTCACCCTATGATAGAGCGATCACCGGGTGTATCTGGCACTTGGAAGGGTGTGTTTTATTAAGTATCCGGTTCTAGTTCTCATAAGGTCAAGGTACAACTCCAAGTCATCCTGTTACCGAAGATCACGGCTATTCGAATAGATTAACTTCCCTGCAGGGGTGCACCACATTTCCCAACACGCTCGATCCCCTTTGTCCAGACACACTTTCCTGGGTCATGCCCGACCTCAGAAGATCAACACGTCGCAGCCCTACCTAGGCACAACAGAGAGGTCAGCACGCCGGTCTGAATCCTATGGTGCAGGGGTCTGGGCCCATCGCCCATTGCACACCTGCACGTTGCGAGGACGGCCGGAGAGCAGACCTAGCAACCTCCATTACAAATGAAGTTGCGTTACACGGTCCAACCCGGCGCGCCGCTCAGTCGCTGATGTCATGAAGGGTTTGGCTGATACCACGATGTCGAGTGCCCATAACTGTCCCCGCATAGTTGGTTAGTGCGTTTAGGCCAGTAGCCAGACTCAGATCAAATACCAAGATCTCGTTAAGCGTGTTAATTGAAGTATCCGCGAACGCTGACTAGGGCCAGGCCCACCTCTCACCTAGGTGGTCTCTGCCTGCCCTGTCGCTCCTCCTCAAAGTAATAGTCGGGGGCCGTCGGGAACCTAGGCCCACCACTACCTGGGTGGAACCACCTGCCCCTTCAGCCCCCAACATCAGAATCACTTGTGGGTACTCAATAAGCCGACCCGACTTTAGTCACAACATGCATAGTATGTATATATAGTATATACTCGTGATCAACACCAGACGTGATCACGGCCCGATAGTATAGCATGGCCGACTGACAAGAATGTAGGGCCACTGATGATAATCTAGCATCCTATACTAAGCATTTAGGATTGCAGGTAAGGTATCGATAGTTGTAGCAACAATGACAGGCTATGCATCAGAATAGGATTACCGGAAAGTAGTAACATGCTACACTACTCTAATGCAAGCAGTAGAGAGAAGAGTAGGTGATATCTGGTGATCAAGGGGGGGGGGCTTGCCTGGTTGCTCTGGCAAGAGAGAGGGGTAGTTAACACCATAGTCGTACAGGGTAGCAGCGGCGTCGGTCTCGTAGTCTATCGGAGAGAAGAGGGGGAAGAAACAATGAATATAATGCAAACAAAAGCATAACGATACATGACAATACAAGTAGCGGTGCTAGGGTACCCTAACACGGTATGAGGTGATACCGGTGAAGGGGGGAAACATCCGCGAAAATATCCCCGGTATTTCGCATTTTCGGACAGATGAACCGGAGGGGGAAAGTTGCGTGTTCGCTATGCTAGGGATGTGTGGCGGACGAACGGGCTGCGTATCCGGATTCGTCTCGTCGTTCTGAACAACTTTCATGTACAAAGTTTTCCATCCAAGCTACTGTTTATTCTATATTGATTTTAAAAGATTTAAATTATTTTTAGAATTTCTTTAGTTATTTAAATCAACATTATCCAGAATAGTGTTTGCTGATGTCATCATGACGTCAGCAGTCAACGTTGAATGTTGACCTGGTCAACCTGATGTGTGGGTCCAGTGGGACCCACCTGTCATTCTCTGCTTAGGTTAATTAGTTAGGCTTAATTAGTTGTTTAATTTAATTAGACAAAATTAATTAAGCTAATTAATTAAGTAATTAATTAATTATTGTCATTATTATTTTTTCTTTTTTTAGAAAAATGTTCTGGAGATGGCCCCACTTGTCATTGGCCCTAGGGGCCAAACAGGCGCAGGGTGTCAGGCGCAGGCGCTGGGTGCGGGCGCACCTAAGCGGGCACTCGCCCGCAGGGCGGGATGAGGCCGCCGGGGCTGGCGAGGCTCCGGCCATGGGGAAGTGGTGGTGGCCGTGGAGGCCAGCGGAGAGGCGGATGCCAGCAGCAGCAGCGTGCAGCAGGGGGAGCGACAGCGCCTGGCGGTAGCAGGCGGAGCGGAGAGGGGGGCAGGGGCAGGCTGCAGGTAGAGGCGGAGCGCGGTGAGGGCGTAGGCGGCGAGCGCGAGCAGGTGCGATGGCGGGAGGAGCAGGAGGTAGCGGCAGCAGCAGCATCGGCCGGACGGGGCACGGCCTCGGTGCGGTGAGCGCGCATGGGTGCACGGGTGGCCGCGGGCGCAACACGTGTAGGCGCGGCGTACGAGCGCGGGCGGGACAAGGGTGCGGTGAGCGCGACGAGCGCGAGCGCTCGCGGGCAGAGGCAAGGACGCCGAGTA
>NC_057794.1:133779379-133825600 GCF_018294505.1 Triticum aestivum
GATGGCGTCCGGAGAGGAGGAGGATGGGGACGAGCGACGAAGGGGAGGAGATCCGGTGAGGAAGCGCTCCGACGAGGCGGCTTCGGGCGACGACGAGGTTGCTCTGGTTGGCGGTAAGGCACGGTCGAAGGGCAATGGGGCGCGAGGCTCGGGTGCCGGCGTGGACGATGATGGGGAGGGGGGTTGCTCCAACACTGCTGGTGGAGGCCAAGCAGGGGAGACGGTGGCGCCATGGCCCTCCGCCGAGTAGAGGATGGCGCGAGGAGCTCCTCCCCTCGGTATGATGTGTGCGTGTGTGTGCGTGCGGCGCGAGGTGGGGAATGAGGGATAGATGGGGATCGATCTAGGGTTTGCCACGGTGGGGGGTTAAGCAGGGGTGAGGGGTCGCTTGGGCCAGTGGGCTGGCCTGCTGGGCCGTTGGCCCAGTTGGCCAGGGGGCCTTTCTTATTTTTGCTTTTCTATTATTTTGCAATTCCCTTTTCTTTTGTTTATTTCTTTTTTTACTATTTTACTTTTTCTAGTCTATGTTTTGCACTTAAACCAATTAGCAAATGAGTTTCGTACATTGTGGAGATGGACACCTAGTTAGTATTGCAATATTAGGTGCTGCTACAAAAAGGTTGGCACTCCAAATATTAGTTTATATTTTTATAACTTTATCAAAGGAATTTAATTAATTGGTTTTGTTGTTGTTTTGTTTATTTTAGAGCATTTAGGCATTATATAAAATGTGGTTTTTCGACAATAATTACCTATGCATTATTTGGCAACACCCCAACATTTTAGTTTTAATATTTGAAAATCTTTACCGTTTGACTTTATTTTAAGTTTGAATTTCAAATCGATTTTGAACTAACATGAGATTAAAAACAGTAACTGTGGTGACGTGGCATCATTAACATGGGATTACTGTAGCTAATTATCCGGACGTCACACAGTGTATCACACGTGGTGCCATGGGTCTTCGCGTCCACTATGTCTTCATACGTAGAACATGCTAACACGGAGACATACGAGGGAGAATTGTCGGTCATCGGGTTGTAGATGTACATGCAAAACATGAAGGATCAACTTGCCGAAGGCATGGGGTGGCCATGATGGAATTGTGCATGACGCATGAGAAGAGGCTACCCTAGATCGATATTTTCTTGTTTGGCTGATTGAGATAGAAGGCTTGGGGTTGCCATGGCGGCGGTGTACATGGAGCATGAGGAGAAGAGCACCTATGGATCGATCTATTTTTGTTTGTCTTATTGAGATAGATGGGGCGGACCAAGAGCAAGAAGAGGGTCGTGAGAGATTGGGAGAGAGGCGGAGCACATTTGTTTTTCTCTAAGGATTTTTTGTAACGTGGGCGTTTCTAGGATTGATCTACACCTTTCATAAAAAAAGGATTGATCTACACCACATACATAGCTTTTTTGGAGGTAACGTACATAGCTAATTGACCCAGTGGTTTTAGTTCTGCAGGTCTGTTATGGGCTGACGCATGCAAAGGCCCATGTGAAAGGCAGAACGGGTGTGGCTAGGTTAGATCTAAACTTTGTACTACGATATCATATGAGTTTCCAATTTTGCATCTGACGGCTTAGAGGACAGATATATGTGAGAGATTATCCTTTCTGAAGAGATACATGAGCAATTGTTAGAGTTGGGTTGTGGGAGAGAGATGCCTACGTGAGAGGGTTTTTTATACATGAGAAATTAAGAGATTTCAGTCGTGAGGGAGATATCCATGTGATTTTTGTTCTTTTTTGGAGAGATCTACACCGTAATAATTTGGTTCCACAAGATTAACGATTCCTAATTACTGATTAAGGTAGGAATTCTAGGGAGTCCTAAATTAGTATAGGTATAGATTTATCTTACGTGGGAGAGGTGCTTTGTGATGGGTTCAATCTTGTAGTGCTCTATATCCTATTGACAGAACGGGACAAGACACATATTTGTATTGTTTCCATTAAGGGTAAAACGATGGGGTTTATTCATATTGATTGAGTTTACTTTGTCTAGATCATGTCATCTTGCTTAAGGCGTTACTCCCTTTTTCATGAACTTAATACCATAGATGCATGCTGGATAGCGGTCAATAGGAGAAATAGTAGTAGATGCAGGTAGGAGTTGATCTACTTGTATCGGATGTGATGCCTATATACATGATCATTACCTTGCATATCGTCATAACTATGCACTTTTCTATCAATTGCCCAATAGGAATCTGTTCACCCACCGTATGCTATGTGTTCGAGAGAAGCCTCTAGTGAAAACTATGGCCCCGAGTCTACCTTTATGATATTACAAAAACCAAATTACCCTTGCTGTGTTTTCTATCTTTTATTTTTGTGTTGCAATTTATTTGTCTACCACTACAAGATTTGATCCTTGCAAGTAACGAGTTCAAGGGGATTGACAACCCTCTTGCCCGCATTGGGTGCAAGTTTTTCTTTTGTGTGTACAAGTGCTGTTCATGAGGCTTTGCATGATTCTCCTAGTGGTTCGATAAACCTTGGTTCTGACTGAGGGAAATACTTATCTCTACTATACTGCATCTCCCCTCCTCTTTGGAGAAAATTCCAACGCAGCTCACAAGTAGTTGGAAGAATTTCTGGCGCCATTGCCGGGGAGACATCATCAAAACCTATCAAGTACATATACACAAACTATCATCTACTTTCTCTAATTTTTATTTGGCTCTCGTTTTCATCTCCCCCACTTCTCATAAAGAATACAAAAACACAAAAACATTTTTGTTTGCTTGCTTGCTTTTATTGCCTTCATGACTAAAGAATAGAAAGTAAAATCACAAATTAAAGATAACTATGCATCCTCATCCACTTGCTAATCTTTTCAAATTTGTTGCTTATTGTAAACCAATAGCTTATAATGAAGAAGTTATACAAGTAAATGCTATTGGGACACATTTATTGAATGAAAAACATGATTGCAACGATGTTAATATGACTTCTATGAAAGTCAATTGTGCTTATGATCATGATTGGGGTGATGATGTTTCTTTTGATCTTGAAAATTTAGTTAAAGCTCATAATGAATCTACTATTGCTAATGAAATTTGCAATAGTATTGAAAGTGTGTTTGGAAGGGTGTCAACTTTAGGTAAAATGAATCCCACATATTTGGAGAGTATTTGATCTTATGATTTTTTTATAAAAGTCGGTTTAGAGAGGTCATGAATTTAGTTGATGCTAATCCCACTATCTTGGATTTTGTAAAACTTTGATGCATGTGGATCATGGAGAGAATATTTTATGTGATAGCTATATTGTTGAATTTGGATATGATCCTACATGTAATTATTTTGAGAGAGGGAAGTATGGTTATAGAAATCTTCGTGTCAATGAATTACCTGTCTTCATGTTAATACTATTAATACATTGTTCTTTCTTGCATATGCTAGATATTGCTCGTCTTGATAATTTGTTTTCTTATAAAATGCCTATGCATAAGAAGTATGTTAGACTTAAATGTGTTTTTCACATGTTTTACGATGCTCTGTTTGTGCTTCATTTCTTGTCTTTCATGTGAGCATCATTGAAATATAAAAGCCTATCTTAATAGCTATAAAGAAATGGCTTGTTGGGAGACGACCCAATAATTTTCTTTCTTTTAGTTTTTGAGTATTGAGGCAATTATGCTACTGTTATGATTGTGTTTTTCAGTGTTTGTTCCAAGTAAAGCCTTTGGGATGATTTGGTTGATAGTTGACTTGATTTTGTGAAAAAACATAAACTTTTGCGCCCAGTACTGGAATTTTCATAATTCACTGGAACGTGATAAAATTCTATTTTTAAACATTATTGGTATACAAATTGCCAATGTTTTGATATTTTTTCAAACCTTTTGGAGTTACATAAGTATATTGTCTGTTCAGATCATTACACACTGTTCTGTTTTAGACAAATTCAGTTTTCGTTGCATAGTATGCTTGTTTTAATGATGCTATGGATTGTATCGGGGGTATAAGTCATGGAGAAGTTAGTATACAATAGGTTTTATGCAGTAATAAAATATGAATCGGTTCATAATAGTACCTAAAGTTTATGATATGCTTGTTATACTAACGGATCTCACGAGGTTTCTGTTGAGTTTTGTGTGCTGAAGTTTTCAAGTTTTGGGTGAGTTCATAATGGATGAAGGAATAAGGAGTGGCAAGACCCTAAGCTTCAGGATTCCCAAGGAACCCCAAGGTAATATTCAAGGATACCCAAGTATCTAAGCTTGGGAATGCCCCGAATGGCATCCCCTCTGTCGTCTACAATCCATCGGTATACTAGTTGGAGCTATATTTTTATTCATCACATGATATGAGTTTTACTTGGAGTATCTTGTATTACTAGTCTTTGATTTGTTTGCTTTTAGTTTGCCACAATAAATGTTTTTTGCACACACCTTTTGAGAGGTACACACATTTATTCATGATTTGTTAGAATACTCTATGTGTTTCACTTATATCTTTTGAGCTAGGTAGTTGCTCTAGTGCTTCACTTATATCTTTTAGAGCACGGCGGTGGTTATATTTTAAACAAATAGTTGCTCCCTCATGCTTCACTTTTATCTTTTTGAGAGTCTAATAACTAGTAATGGCAATATGCACACGCTATGAAATTGGTCCTTATATGATAGGTATTCAAGAGGGGTATAATAAAAACTTTCATGTAGATCCCCGAATATGGTAATTTTGATTTCTTGCAATAGTTTTGCGATATTGAGATGGCAACATGTGGGGGTACTAATGAATGATTGTGGTTTAGTAAGAATATTGGTGTTAAGGTTTGTGATTCCCGAAGCATGCGCGTATAGTCTTGTTGGAAATATGCCCTAGAGGCAATAATAAAATGGTTATTACCATATTTCCTGTTCATGATAGATGTTTATTATTCATACTAGAATTATATTGACCGGAAACTTAAGTACATGTGTGAATACATAAACTACATTGTATCCCTAGTAAGCCTATACTAGACAACTCAGTGATCAAAAGATGGTTATGGTTTCCTGACCATAGACATGAGTTGTCAGTTGATAATGGGATCACATCATTAGAGAATGATGTGGTGGACAAGACCCAACCGCAAGCTTATCATTTGATCATATCACTTGAGTTTATTGATATAGCTCTCTTCATGTCAAGTATTAGTTCCTTAGACCATGAGATCATGTCACTCCCGGATATCGGAGGAATTCCTTGTGTGTTATCAAACATCACTTTGTAACTAGGTGATCATAAATGAGCTCTACCAGGTATCTCCGAAAGTGTTTGTTGAGTTGCATGGATCGAGACTGGGATTTGTCACTCTGTATGACGGAGAGATATCTTTGGGCTCCCTCGGTAATACAACATCGTAAAGAGCTTGCAAGCAATGTGGCCAATGAGTTAGTCACGGGATCTTGTATTATGGAACGAGTAAAGAGACTTGCCGGTAATGAGATTGAACTAGGTATGGAGGTACCGATGATCGAATCTTGGGAAAGTAACATATCGCTGGACAAAGGGAATTGCATACGGGATTACCTGAATCCTCGACATCATCATTCAACCAATAAAAGATCTTCGTTGAATATGTGGGAACCAATATGGGCATCCAAGTTCCGCTATTTTTTATTGATCGGAGAGATGTCTCGGCCATGTCTACATGATTCTCGAACCTGTAGGGTCCGCATGCTTAACGTTCGATGACGCTAGAGTAGTATTGGAATATGTGCATTAGTAACCAAATGCTATTCGGAGTCCTGGATGAGATCTCGAATGTCACAAGCAGCTCTGGAATGGTCAAGAGGTAAAGATTTATATATATGAAGTCCTGTTTTGGTCACTAGAAAAGTTTCAGGCATTATCGGTATTGTACCTGGAGTGCCGAACGGGCCCGGGGGTCCACCTGCTCCGGGGGCCCACATGGGCTGTAGGGGGTGCGTCTTCGCCTATATGGGCCAGGGGCACCAGCCCCAACAGGACCATGCTCTAAGGAGAGGTGGAGGAGGAAGAGTCCTAAGGGGGGAAGGCACCCCTCTAGGTGCCTTGGGGAGGGAGGACACCTCCCTAGGCCCACACCCCTCCTTGGAGGAGGGGCTAGGGCTGCACCCCATCCCTCCCCCTTTCCTCCTATATATAATGGGAAGAGGGAGGGGCTGAACACACCAATTCCCATGCCCCAGCGGCAGCCCTACCTCTCCCATATCTTTGTTTTCTCCTTAGAGTGGTTCCGGCAGTGTTTGGCGAAGCCCTGCCGGCACTGCACCACCACCATCTCTACCACACCGTCATGTTGGTTGAGATCCCATCTACTTCTCCCCTCTTGCTTGTTGTATCAATAAGGAAGGATACGTCAATGAGCTGCACGTGTGCTGAACGTGAAGGTGTCGTCCGTTCGGCGCTAGATCGGATTGGGTCGTGATTGGATCGCGAAGAGTACGACTACATAAACCGCATTATATACGCTTCCGCTTTCGGTCTACAATGGTATGTATACACACTCCCCTCTCGTTTCTATGCATCTCCTAGATTAGATCTTGGGTGTTCTAAGGATTTTTTTGATTTTCATGCTTCGTTCCCCATCAAGTCTCCCGTTATGCGATGAAGTTGGAGCATGATTTATTATTGAGTGTCTACCTTATGAGTGGCGGTCGGTGACGAGCAATGGTATTTTCCTACCAATCTATCCCCCTAGGGGCATGCGTAGTAGTACTTTGCTTCGAGGGATAATAAACTTTCACAATAAGTATGCGAGTTCTTTATGACTAATGTGAGTCCATGGATTATACGCACTCTCACCATTTCATTTTTATGACATGCCCATTCGTTTTCATATTGCTTTGCGTGATCATATAGCTGACATAGTATTTGTGGCTTAGCCACCATTCATCATATCATACATGTTACGCTAGCATCATTGCACACCCTGGTATACCGCCAGAGGCATACATATAGAGTCATATTGTTCTAGTATCGAGTTCTAATATTGAGTTGTAAGTAAATAAAAGTTTGATGACCATCATTATTAAAGCATTGTCCCAATGAGGAAAGGATGATGGAGACCATGATTCCCCCACAAGTTGGGATGAGAAACCGAACAGAAAAAAAGAAAAAGAGGCCAAAAGAGCCCAACAATAAAAAATAAAAGTAAATAAATAAAATGAGAGAAAGATAGAGACGGGGTAATGTTACTATCCTTTTCCGCACTTGTGCTTCAGAGTAGCACCATGTTTTTCATATAGAGAGTCTCCTATGTTGTCACTTTCATAAAACTAGTGGTAATTTAATGTTATAGAACTTGGCATGTATATTCCAATTATGGGCTTCCTCAAATGTCCGAGGTCTTCATGAGAAAGCAAGTTGGATGCACACCCACTTAGTTTTTCAGTTTGAGCTTTCATACACTTATAGCTGTTAGTGCGTCTATTGCATGGCAATCCCTACTCCTCACATTAACATCAATTGATGGGCATATCCATAACCCATTGATTAGCCGCGTCGATGTGAGAATATCTTCCTTTTTTTACTTCCCCTTATTGATCTCTATCACCGCATTCTATTCCACACATAGTGCTATGTCCATGGCTCACGCTAATGTCTTGTGTGGGGTTGAAAAAGCTGAAGTGCATTAAAAAGTATGAACCAATTGGTCAGCTTGTCATCTAGGTAGTTCATAATTAATACTTTGTGTTAGGAAGACCAAGCATGACATGATTGTATGATTTTGTAGGGATAGCATTATTTAGCATTTTTATTTTGAAAGGCATGATTATTTGTTGGTAATCCTAAGTATTGATGTCTTTATATCAAATTATAGACTATTGCTTTGAATCATTCGGATCTTAATATTCATACCTTAAAAGTGAGATTACATGATAAACATGTTGGGTAGCATTCCACATAAAAAACTATTTTTATCATTTACCTACTCGAGGATGAGCATGAATTAAGCTTGAGGATGCTTGATACATCTCCAACGTATCTATAATTTTTTATTGTTCCATGCAATTATGATATCAATCTTGGATGTTGCTATTTTATATCATTTTTGGGACTAACCTATTAACCTAGTGCCTAGTACCACTTGTTGTTTTTGCTTGTTTTTGGCTTTTCAGAAAATCATTATCAAGCGAAGTCCAAAAAAAATCTTTGCATTAATTTTTTCTGGACCAGAAGGGACCCTCGAAGCTTTGGGAGGAGACCAGATGACATACAAAGAGCCACAAGCTCATAGGGCGTGCCCCTAAGCTTGTGGGCCCCATGCAACTTCATTTGACCTAACCCTGCTGATACGTCTCCAACGTATCCACAAGCGGGCTTAGCATGGAAGATATTGATAACCGATGCTCGTGAAGTAAATGAAAAGGGTGCATGTCTCAAAATATCATTTACCTCTGTTTTAAAAACTTGAGCTCTAGCACCTCTGCAAATAACTGCTTCCCTCTGCGAAGGGACTATCTATTTACTTTTATGTTATGTCATCACCTTCTTAAACAAGCGCTAGAACCTGAGAGCATTGCTGTCATGACTTATGCATTGTGTGTAGCTAATGTTGGGTGCATCATGACTGGATCTTTTCTACCATGAATTACAATGTTTAGTCGCTGCTTGGACTTTGGAGGTGCTCTGCATTTATGTTTTGTGGTCTCGGAAAGGGCTAGCGAGATACCATTATTGTCATATTATATCATGGTTGTTTTGACAACGTGTTGCCATTTGAGATACCTTATTATTGCTCGCTAGCTGATTATGTCATTGATATGAGTTAATATAATCTTTAAGAATTTCTGTCGGCATGGTTAGTTATAATGTTGTCTGAAAACCTGGGTGTTGTTTAAGCTTATTTATGCAAACAAAAGCAAAAGAGTTCGTAAAAGTTTTTCTCTTTCACTTTCAGTTTATCAACTGAATTGCTTGAGGACAAGCAAAGGTTTAAGCTTGCGGGAGTTGATACGTGATACGTCTCCAATGTATCTATAATTTATGAAGTATTCATGTTGTTATTTTATCATTCTTGGGTGTTTTACAATCATTTTATATCAACTTTATATCATTTTTTGGGACTAACCTATTGACCCGGTGCCCAGTGCCAGTTGTTGTTTTTTCTTGTTTTTTACGTCGCGGGAAATCAATATCAAACGGAGTCCAAACACCGCGAAACTTTACGGAGATCTTTTTGGACCTGAAGGAACCGAATGGGCCAGAGCTACACCTGGGGGGTGCCCCGAGGGGTGCACAACCCACCAGGGCGCGCCAGGGCCCCTGGCGCGCCCAGGTGGGTTGTGCCCACCTCGGTGGCCTCCTGCATCCCCTCTTTGCACTGTAAATTCCCAAATATTCTGAAACCCTTCGGGGTTAACCTAGATCAGAAGTTCCGCCGCCGCAGGGCTCCGCAGCCACTGAAAACCAATCTAGACCCGTTCCGGCACCCTGCCGGAGGGGGGAATCATCTTCGGTGGCCATCTTCATCGTCCCGACGACCACCATGATGAGGAGGGAGTAGTCCACCTTCGGGGCTGAGGGTTTGTACTAGTAGCTATGTGATAAATCTATCTCTCTCTCTCTGATGATCTATATCATGGGCTTTGTTAATATAGTCGGATCATATGATGTTTCTCCCCTCTATGCTCTTGTTGTGATGAATTGAGTCTTTACCCTTTGAAGTTTTGTCTTGTCAGATTGAATATTCAGAGATGAGAACACATGATATATGTCTTGCGGTATGAATACTTGAGGTGACAATCGGGGTATCTTATTGATTCACTTGATATATGTTATGACATTCAACTCGCGGATTCCCGTGGTGATATTGGGGTAATCTATGCATAGGGGTTGATGCACGTTTTTCTCCGGTAGAAACTCTGGGGTCTCTTTATAGTTCTTTGTGTGGATTGAGTATTATGAATATGAATATGCTTTGGTATTATTCTAGTATGAACTCTAGGATAGATCGAACGGAAACAATAGCTTTGTGTTATTTTAGTACGAACTCTTGAATAGATCGATTGGAAAGAATGGCTTTGAGGTGGCTTCGTACCCTACAAACAATTCCTATCTTTTGTTCTCCGCTAATAGGAACTCTGGAGTGATTCTTCGTTACACTTTGAGGGATAACCATATTATCCAACTATGTTAGCACTGTTGAGAGATTGCACTAGCGAAAGTACGGACCCTAGGCCTTGTTTTCAAGCATTGCAATAATGTTTTGTGCCCGTTTACTATTTGCTACCTTGCTGTTTCTATTTATTCACATTATAAAAATATATTTCTACCATCCATATTGCACTTTTATCACCATCTCTTCGCCGAACTAGTGCACCTATACAATTTGCCATTGTATTGGGTGTGTTAGGAACACAAGAGATTTCTTGTATTTGGTTACAGGGTCGTTTGAGAGAGACCATCTTCATCCTACACCTCTCACGGATTGATAAACCTTAGGTCGTCCACTTGAGGGAAAATTGCTACTGTCCTAGAAAACTCTGCGCTTGGAGGCCCAACACGTGTCTACAAGAATAAAGTTGCGTAGTAGACATCAATACGTCTCCAAGGTATATACTTTTCCTAACGCTTTTCCTCTTGTTTTGGACTCTAATTTGCATGATTTGAATGAAACTAACCCCAGAATGACGCTATTTTCAGCAGAACTACCATGGTGTTGTTTTTGTGCAGAAATAGAAGTTCTCGGAATGGAACGAAACTTCACTAGGAATTTTGTAGGATTAAAAGTATGTCTATAGGGGGGTGATTAGACTACTTGACCAAATAAAAATCTAGCATTTTCCCAATAATAAGTCTTGGCAGATTTTAGCAACTTATCACAAGTCAAGCAATCAACGTACACATGCAATTCTAAGAGTATAGCAGCAGAACGTAAATCATTGCATATGAAGGTAGAGGGGAGGAGTTTGGAGGGAGCAAACACAATGTAGACACGGAGATTTTTAGCGTGGTTCTGATAGGTGGTGCTATCGCACATCCACATTGATGGAGACTTCAACCCATGAAGGGTAACGGCTGCGCGAGTCCACGGAGGGCTCCACCCATGAAGGGTCCATGAAGAAGCAACCTTGTCTATCCCACCATGGCCATCGCCCACGAAGGACTTGCCTCACTTGGGTAGATCTTCACGAAGTAGGCAATCTCGCCTTGCCCTTACAAACTCCTTGGTTCAACTCCACAATCTTGATGGAGGCTCTCAAGTGACACCGAACCAATCTAGGAGACACCACTCTCCAAAAGGTAATAGATGGTGTGTTGATGATGAACTCCTTGCTCTTGTGCTCCAAACGATAGTCTCCCCAACACTCAACTCTGCCTCTCATAGATTTGAATATGGTGGGAAGATGATTTGAGTGAAAAGCAACTTGGGGAAGGCTAGAGATCAAGATTCTTGTGGTTAGATTGGAATATCTTGGTCTCAACACATGAGTAGGTGGTTCTCTCTCGGAAAATGAATGCTGGAAGTGTAGGCACGTTCTGATGGCTCTCTCCTTGAATGGAGGAAGGGTGGAGGGGTAAATATAGCCTCCACACAAAATGTAACCATTACACACAATTTACCAAAATCGGTGGGACCGATAGTGAAACTCGGTCAGACATATTTAGTTCAAAATGTGAACATTAGGCTTTTTGGTGGGACTGACATGTCAACTCGGTGGGACTGATTTCATTCGGGTTAGGGAATAACGTAATCTCGGTGAGACCGACCACATGAACTCGGTGAGACCGATTTCTGTAAAAGGCAAACAGAGAGTTGGTCAGGCAAACTCGATGGGACTGATCGCTCATTATGGTGGAATCGAAATGTTACGAAAAAGAAACAGAGAGTTTGCATTGCGAACTTGGTTGGACCGATCGCTCTTCTCGGTTGGACCGAAACGTTACAAAGGGAATCAGAGAGTTTGCAATCCCATCTCGGTGAGACCGAGATCCCTATCGGTGAGACCGAACTGATTAGGGTTTATGGCTATGGCTATGCCAAATGAACTTGGTGGCACCGGATAGATCAAATCGGTGGGGCCGAGTTTGACTTTTGGTTTGACACATATGTGGATATGAGAAAGTGGTTGAGGGCTTTTGGAGCATATCACTAAGCATTTTGAGCAAGCAAGCCGTTAAGCAACACCTCATCCCCTTTTAATAGTATTGGCTTTTCCTATGGACCCAATGTGATCTTGGATCACTAAAATAAAAATGTAGAGTCTTGAGCTTGAGTCAATATGTGTCCTTAGCATTTTGAGGGGTCCACATCTCTAGTCCATGCCATGCCAATCATTAAACTTTCTGAAAAGAATATCTTGAATGGATATTAGTTCAATGAGCTATATGTTGTTAATAATTACCAGAACCATCCAGGGATTAGTTGCACTTTCAATCTCCCTCTTTTGGTAATTGATGACAACATATAGATCAAAACTTCAACAAATGATAATAAGAATGAAATATATCGTCGCTTTGAGAAGTATCTGATAAGCAAGAGCTCCCCCGAAATTTGTGCATTATTTAAAGTTTGCTTTTGAATGCAAATGCACAATAGATTTGGATCATGGGTTACTCTTCCATGTCACATACATCTTGGTGGAGCGCTCAAAATGATAGAATATGAAGTACGCACTCATCACCAAGACAAAGTGAACATGAGAGATAGATAATAGCATCATTCAAGCACAAGCATTGAAGTACGACTAGCACATATGCCCGTGCGTTGCAACGGGAAAATTGATATTTTGTGCAAGCATAATGTCCCACAACATTGGTTTCACTATGAAGAACATGCTACAACGCAACATCTCTCTACAAAATGAACATGAAAAATACGTTGCAATTTAGCCATGTTCATATTTTCTTTGTCGAGCATAATCTCCAACTGATTTCATTGAAGTATACTCCTTTTTTAATGGCATTTAAATATAATCCATTCATTAATAACCATGACGTCCTCATCCGTTTTAGTCGGGAATCAGATCCTTCCTTTTCTGATTTAATAGCCCCCAACACATTGAAGCCTACATGTCTTTCTTTTAATTATCCTACCCTTTTACCTCAAATCCTTCATGTAAAATTTATTAAGATCACAATCTTTCTTTTAGTTATTTCGCCGGTTTACCCATAATCCTTTCTTTAATTAGCCACATCCATTTAAATATTCTATTCAAGCCCACAATCCTTCCTTTATTAGCTCATTCACTTACTCAGCTCGCCCTAACACATGATGACTACCACTCATATATTTAGACCGAGTTGGGATTAGAAAATGTGAAAGGCACATAGGCCGTTGGTTGTTAGAGCACCTCTAGCAGACTCCGCATCCGGACGGCCCGCGAAACCCGTTTGCAGTTCATGGAAAACCTCTTTTGCAGGTTGGCTCGGGCTGCCACAGATGCATACCTCCAAACGGACCCGTAAAAAGTATATTCGTGGAATATACTTTTTTACGGGTCTGCTTCTGCGGGTTCTGCTCGGACACCGCCATGACGACCCGCAAACAGAAAACGACAATTCTCGCATTTGACATAGGTTTCCACAAATAAGTTGAAATTCAAACGACATAACATAGTTTTACACGTAAATAAAAGCCAAGTTCAGTACGACAAACGCAAAAGAGGGCCCTGCAAAAGTTTGCGCCCATGTCCGACACCATCTTGGTCAATCTTCACTCCGCACCATCGAGTCCATCTTGAAGTTCATCGCCACCAATGAATCCACCTCCGGCGCTTGTTCCAACTCCCGCACCGAAATCATCGACATTGCCACCATATGGAGCAGAGAAAACATCTCCGGAACTATAGCACGCATCATACGACGAAACCATTGCCCTCTTCAAGATTTCTCTCCTTGCCATATCATCCATGTTTTGATGAGATCGTCCATGTCATTGCGGTTCATTGACATGATCTTGTTCTCTTCGGCGAGCATCTTGGACATGGCTTTGTTTTGTGCAGCATGTGCTCTTCTCTCCACAATGGCAGCTTTGCGCAGCCCCTCTTCCTTGAGAAATTGCCACTTTTCTTGCTTCTACTCTACCTTCTTCTTGGCCAACTCTTTCTTGATCTCCAACGAATTCAAAAACATCAACTCGTTTGATTGCACCATGGCATCAATCTTCTCCCTCAAGCTCGATGCTTTTTGCTCTCTCTTCATCTTCTCTTTAGTCTTCTTGTCGCCATCGGGCTTATGCAAATTTCTTGGGCCATCATCATCCTCATCTTCATCCATGTTTGTAAGTGAGCCTCTCTTTGGTGGGGATTCTTTGTCGATCAACTTCCACTTCTTGCACTTTTGGAGCAACTCCCAACAATGCTCTAGTTTGAAGAATTTTCCTTCCGAAGCTTCCATTTCCTTGTATCTATGTTGAGCAATCTTGTCCTACACAATGTGAACAAAGTGATGTAATCATTTCCCATGATGCAAAACTTTAACAAAGGCAAAACAAACTCACACAATCAGATTCCACGGTTCCACTTGGAGGTGCATTGCGTACTTGTTCCAAGCAAGCTGCCCAACGGCTGCACATTGGCTTGATATTCTCCCAACGCCCTCGAAGCGACCGAAATGTGCATGGAGTCCTATTGGGATGCTTTGCCATAATGCGGAAGTATTGATCTTCGATCCTTTGCCAATATCTCTTGGAGGTTTGAGAAATACCCGTGCATGCATCAAGAGACACCGCACTCCATGCTTTGATCAAAGCTTGATCTTCCAAGATCATGTAGTTCTTCGATCTTTGGCTTTTCCCAGTACTTGCTTGTGATTTCTCATACGCTTCCGCTTCGAGATCCTCCTATTCTTCCTCACAACCATGATCGTCCATGCCGCCCTCCGTTTCATTGTGGTTGAATGCGGCGAACGGGGCTTGATCGATGTCAACGGCGTTGGTGTCCAACAAGTTCACGAACTCAACAGTTGCATTGTTCGAACTACCACTATAGTGAATGATAACAAGTCACGAGCTATCACAAAAAATGGCAAAAAATGAAAGGAAATTGCCATGACCAAAGACGCATACCTTCCGGCCATTTCGTCGAGCACCTCGCTTGCGGGGGGAGCAGCACCGTTGAACGGCATCGCCGGGGCACCTCTTTCTGGGATGGAGTGAGAGGATGAAGAAGGCGGCTTCTTTGTAGCCGGAATCTTCCTATGCTTTACGCCGGCGACCTTGCCGACCTTCTCCGCCGCCGACCGGGATCACGCTGCGGCATTGGCACCCGGAGCGCGAGCCTTCGCAACGGGGGCAGCAGATTCCCGCCCTGCACGGCCATGTTGCCCTGCCGCTAGCGGGCAGGCGCGACGTTAGCTTGGGCGGCAGCGGCGGGGCCAACATGGCCGGCAACGAGATCCGCCCGAGGTGAAGGAGCATGCGCGACCTCGACGGTGGCGGGGGACAGCAGGGAGTCGTCCATGGCAGCGAGGGATGGCCGGGGAGGAAGCACTGGAGCATGCGGAGGCGGGGTAATGGTGGCGGAGGGTGGGGGCGGGAAAGAGCGCGTGGAAATGTCCCTCCCGCCAAATCTCATTGCGGATAGGGGCTGAGCTCGGGTCAGCCTCCCAGCCCGTGAAACTAGAGGTTGGGGGAGAAGATTTGTCGCGCCCTGCAAAAATATTTGCGGGCCGGGGTGGGATGCGGGGTCTGATCGGGCAGGTTTTCCCGCCCGACCCGCACTTTGGTGGTTATTTTGCAGGGCAGGATGTGGGGTCTGCTAGAGTTGCTCTTACATCGAAGAGCTAGACAGGAGGCCATGTGTTTAATTTCCACAATGTTGATTTATTTTGACCCAATTAGTTTTCGCGGTTTCTATAAAAGCCCATAAAAGGCCCATCAACGTACAAGTACCTGGCCCAAATCGCTCAGCGTGTAAACCAAACGAAAAGAACTAAACCAAACCAAGAATACCTATTCCCTTTAATAGTTGGTATAGATATGATCAAACACATGACCATACAAGTATCTCACACACATAACCATAAAGTATCATCCAAGCAAGCACACGAATAAGTAGCAAAAGAGCAAAAAAGAAGCAACGCTCTCTGTCTCGAAGCCTATGATCTATACACTTTCTCCCCCTTTGGCAACAAGTTACCAAAAAGCTCGAAAATGCATAGTGCTATGCGGCTCTCTAAGCTTGATCTTCGGGAGGTGGCGTGGAGAGGACTCCTAGGACAAATGCATATGTTCAGGTTGTTGGAGCTGGAGGAGTTGCAACCGGAGGAGCAACTGAAGCTGTGGTTGCAGGTGCTGAAGTAGTAGCTCTAGTGTCTGTCACCGGCACTGCTGCAGATCTTTGTGCCCTAGGCACTCTCTGAAATGCTTCGGTGGTACCTTTCCCTTTCCTCTCTTCAGCTTCTTCCCGGAGCTGCTCAATAGCTATTTGCATCTCTGTGACATTCAAATCTAGATCATAAAAATTTGTTTCAATGATCCTTTCAAGACTCTCTTGATTCTGAGTCAGGGTGGCCAATCCTTTCTCAATCCTCAAAGTAGCTTGAATAAGATATCCAATTTGATCTTGTTTTGACTTGAGGAAAACTTGGGAAGCCTCTTCAGCACTTGGCATCTTGGCTGCCTTCTCTTCTTTTTCCTTCTCTCTCTTCTCTTGATCCTCTACTGATGTAGGTTCTGTAGCATCCATGACAACTGTGTTGTCCTCAAAGTCAGGCTGCAAGGGAAGGTGTTGTTTGTCCAATAGGTATATGCGTGTGCCCATCTTGGAGTCGATGAGCATATGGATGTGTGGAGCATACCCACATGATCTCTTTTGGTCAGCAATTGTCCTCTTGATTGTCTCTACAATCAGTGTCATCAGTTTAAACTTCTCAGGCACATCAAACACATGTAGCAAATTGATAGAGTGTCCTCTTATCATCCTGTGATCACCAGGCTTGTGCAGCAGAGTGTGCCTCAGGATAGTATTGATAGTAGGCAGACCTGACAGGAGAAAATAGACAGAGCCAAACTTGTGATTTTCTAAAGTTGCATCTGGAATCTCCTTGTACATATGTGCCATAGAGTTGTGTCCCTTCCTTGGCTTGGCATATACATCTGTGTCATACTCATGCTCTGCAGGGGCATTGATCAGCTTGGCCCACTCAGCAACTGTGAACTGGTACCTTCTGCTTCAGAAATCCAAACAATTCTGCCATCTAGGTAGAAATGAAGCTATTGAATAGAATTGCATGCTAAGCTCATCATTCCACTTGGTCAATTTCTAACCCAAAAATGCATCAACTCCATTCATCCTGAAGTTCTCATGAACTCCAGGGAAGTGGTCTTCATTGTTTTCGATGTACTTCCAGTCAACCCACTTCATGTCACATACAATGGGCTTCTTGTCTAGGAGCACGGTCTTATAGAAGTCCAGATGTTTCTTAGTGTGGAACATGTAGTCTACAATAGTTCTCCTTCTTGAGGCATATGGATCTGACTGTCTCCATGGTCTGCGACCTGCATCCTTCCTTATCTTCATGTTCTCAGCCACTGGATGTGTGTCATCGTGATCAGGGATCTTGGGCTTTAGCTTTCTGAGCACTTGGGCTCCATCTTCCTCTTCTTCTTCAACTTTAGGCATTGGGGCCTTGTTCTTCTCAGCAACAGGAATATTTCTTGTGCTTCTCTTGGGGGCAGACTTGGTGGCTTGAGCAGTAGCTTTGGGGCAGTCTTGGGCTTTGATGGAGCAGCCCCAGACTTGATGGCATCCCCCGTCAGCTTTTGAGTCTTTGATGCTGGAGCAGCATCCTCTTCTTCCTCTTCTTCCTCGTCAGATTGAATCATCATTGAGGGTTTGCCAATAACTCTGGCCATAGTTTTCTTGGCCCTTTCTTTCCTCTTCTTGCCCTCACCAGCAGCCTCTCCAACTGTTGATTTGGAGGTTTCAAGAGTTGAGGCTCTGGCTTTTGAAGTGGGCACTCTCTTGGCAGGAGCCTTCTTGTTCAAACCAGGCCTTGTTGAAGCAGTTGTGCCAAATTCCTTCTTAACAACCTTCTTCTTTGAGCTAACTTCTTCCTCAGCAGCAACATAGTCCTCATCCTCTAAGTCTGAGTTTCTCTTCTTCCTCTGCCTTGTTGCTGCCTTGGGTAAGTTGCTTGGGGTGCATCTGCTACCCTCATCATAGCTATCAGAGGGACTAGTTCCCTCACTCAGATTAACTTGCTCCTCAGACTTGTTCTGGCTATCACTCTGATTAGACATTTCTGACACTGCAAACTGAGAGCTGACCCTGTGAATAGATGTAGATGAGGTAGAGTGGATGAGTATCACAAAGTGCAGAGATTTTGCAAAACAATTGAGTCAAAAAACTTAGTTTTAGTTTTCCACAGAAAGCATTTCGGAGCTACCGATTTGTTAAACTCAGGGCTGCCGAAGCAATATTGGAGTCTAAACTAGTGAGATCAGTCAGACCGAGACACAGTTCTGTAAGTCCGAGATTGCTAGGGTTTCATTGAGAGTTGAACTCGGTCACACCGATTTGTAAGTTTCGGTCAGACTGAAAGTTACAAGTGCAATGGCCTAAGCCAAATCGGTGAGACCGATTTCTACAACTCGGCCAGTCCAAGATGAGTTCGACGGAAACCTAACCCTAAATTTTTGAATCAAAACTAATCTAAAGGGAGTTTTTACTGGATAGGATAATCTCATACGTGGTAAGAATCATGATATTGACATTGTGCTAAGAATTGGAGGAAAATATTGCACAAAGGAACGAACTCATACCCTAACTTGGCGATGAGCTCACTACGGCAGCAACAGCGGTGAACATTCCCGTTGACGGCGGCGGAGACCAGCGGCGGGAGGTCGCTGGTGATGAGGAGATGACCCGGAGACCCGAGTCGGCAGAGCAGGACCGCCGCGGGCAAAGAGGTTTTGGAGGAATTTCCAAAATTTGGCCCGTGGGTATTTATATCCTGACCCTGTCGGTGTGACCGAGTGGAACAACTCGGTGGCACCGAGATGTAGAATCGCAAGCGGTTACTACAACTCGGTGTGACCGAACGGTTCTAATTGGTTGCGCCGAGATTCAAAACCCAGATCAACTCAATGAACTCGGTATGACCGAAAGGGATGAATCAGTCAGACCAAAATACACAGAGAGGTTTTGGAAGTTTAAGTTTATGACGAATCAGTGACTCCGAGTGCTCCTCACCCAGAGGGTTCGAATCTGACTTGATCAAACTTTGTGATGTAGCGTGAATAGAGTTTGAGACGAGGAAAGCATAGATAGCTAGAGGAAGTTCTTAGGCATTCTTGTCCATCCATTTGGCAAAATAAAAAAGACCAAACAATCAAAACAACAAATGGATGTCCTTAAATGGGAAAAATATGCAATCAACATGCTCACACAACAAAATGGCAAATGAAATATGTGGCAAAGCATGCACAAATACTCTAGCATCTATCAAGCAATTGGTGATTACTAGGTCATCTATATATGAGTATATTGACTGAGGAGACAAATGAGAACATTTGATCGTAGGTCATACTCATCGTTTAAACGCAAGTGGGGTTACCACTTTTACATAAAGCATTGTTGTGTTCACATCATTTAGAGTTGCCTTAGCTCAATTCTTATAGTAAAGCTCTCCCTAGATGTGATATCCCCCCTAAGAGGGATGAACTAACCTTGGGTTTTGTCGATGATGACTTCATGTAGATGTTGAAGATGTGGATGCTCAATGTTGATGTAGATCATTTGGAGCAATCCATTGGAGTGTATTGTACTTTCAATACCTACATGGGTTAGTCCCACAAGAAACAAACAAGGATATCCATAGACATAGAGTGAAGTACACACAAGATGATGTTCATGAAAGCATTAGGTTACCTTGTCCCTTGTCTTACCAACAAGAGGGTTTGTGACTCCTTGAACTAGCGCAAGATGTGGAAGTTGTTTGCACTTGTTCTCGCCAAAATGATATGAGTGAAGTATGTTGGCAGAGTCACCCTCAAGAACTCTCTAGTTCTTCTTCTTAGGGATCCACATCAACTTGATGGGAATCCTTGGAGTTGTAGTCATACTTGATGAAGTAGAACTTGATGTAGTCTTGGGAACCCACTTGACCAAGTCCTTGGGAGCTTCTTCAAATGCATCAATCTCCTCTTGAAGCTTGTCCTTGCCTTTTTGCTTGTGGTCTTGTGGTGGAAGATCATATTGAGCTTGTGTTCCTTTGAAGGAAGTAGGATCATACTTCTCTTGTTGAGGAACAAACTTCGTCTTGCGGTAATGATCTTCTTGCCACTCAACTCCATTGGCATTGAACTTTTGTTCAAAACCAAAACCTTGATTCTTTCGGTGCCTTCCTTGCTTGCATACAATTTCCTCAAATTGCTTACTTCCGGCAGGCTCTTGTAAACACCTTTCTCTATAATTCCCTTAAATAAGCTATTTTCCTGCTCAAGTGTAACTTGGCTAAGAGAATCATTAGTGGAATCAAGAGAACTACTAGAAGCAACAATATTGGATTTAATATGATTATTGTTACTACTAGATGAAGAATCTTTCTTACTCTTGTTGCTAGATTTTACTTGTGGCATGTAAGTAGACAAGAGTAAAGGCTTGGCAATGTAAGAAGAACTTTTCTTACGAAGATCATCATTAATTGCTTTTAAGAACCATGCTCTTGCTCTTGGTTGAGATTTTCAAAGCGTAGATTCTCATGAGTCTTTAAAAGCTCTTGATGATCTTCTAAGGTAGTTTCATGAGCTAACTTAAGAGTGTTTAGTTCTTTAGTTAGATTCTCAATCACCTTCTTATCATAGTCACTCGGTTTATCTTGATTAGCATGATTAATGGCAAGTTCATCATAGTTTTCATCACTAGAGTTGTCAACAAGTAAATCATCATCACCTAGCAAATCATCTTCGTCACTATTGAAATCAACATACTCAGGGTATGATACCATTGGGCCTTTAGCCATGAAGCAACTTCCAATTCCTTCATTTGGTGAGTCAAATATGTCATAGGAGTTGGTTGACACAAGTGATAGACCGGCAACACCTTCATCTTGAGTATATTCGGAGTCGGAGTGATAACTTCTCTCGGAGTGGTGGTCAGAGTCGCAGCCGGATACCCATTCACCAACATGAGCTTGATGTCTTCGTTTTGTGTAGCTCCTTGATGACTTGTCCTTCCTTTCTGAATCCTTGCTTCTGCGAGAGGTTATTCATTCATAATTATCATCTCTACTCCTTCTCTCTCTTGGAGGTGATTCTTCTCTTCTACTTCTTCTTTTAGGTGAGTCTTCTCTTCTTTTGTAGGGATCCGTACACTCATTGGAGTAGTGTCCGGGTCTTCCACAATTGTAGCAATTACGCTCATGACTGGAAGATCTTTTGTCATTGTAGGACCTTGACTTGGAACTTATTTCTTTGTTTCTACTCTTGTAGAACTTGTTGAAGTTCTTCACCATTAGGCTCAATTCCTCATTGAAGACTTGTTTCTCACTTGATGATGTAGGAGCATCACATGAGGCTTTGTAAGCACCACTAGACTTGCTGTGAAGCTCTTCTTTATCCTTGGGTGACATCTCATGAGCAACAATTCTACCAATGACTTATGTTGGCTTGAGATCTTTGTAATTGGGCATCATTTGGATCAATGTGCACACGGTGCCCTATTTTCCATCCAAGGATCTTAGGATCTTCTTGATGATGAATCTGTCGGTCATCGCTTCACTTCCTAAGCCGGCAATCTCATTTGTGATGAGAGCAAGCCTAGAGTACATTTCAGCGACACCTTAACCATCCTTCATTTTGAACTTGTCAAGCTTACTTTGAAGCACATCCAATTTGGATTCCTTGACGGAGTTGGTTCCTTCGAGCGTATCAATCAAAGTATCCCAAATTTCCTTTGCATTCTCAAGACGGCTGATTTTGTTGAATTCTTCGGGGCACAATCCGTTGAAGAGGATATCGCAAGCTTGAGCATTGTATTGCAGCATCTTCAATTATTCTATGGTAGCTCACAATTTGGTTCTTTCCCATCGAAGAATTCACCTTGCAAGCCAACGATAGCCCAAATGGCGGGGTTATGTCCAAGAATATGCATTTTCATCTTATGCTTCCAACTAGCAAAATTAGTACCATCAAAGTAAGGACCTCTACGGTGGTAATTTCCCTCGCTAGACACCATACTCTCCTAGGTTGTGAAACCAAGGCTATGATCACCAAAGCTATGGAAATCAAGGCAAATAGAGACCAATAGCTCTAATACCACTTGTAGGATCAAAAGTATGTCTAGAGGGGGTGACTAGACTACTTGACCAAATAAAAATCTAGCCTTTTCCCAATATTAAGTCTTGGCAGATTTTAGCAACTTATCACAAGTCAAGCAATCAACCTACACATGCAATTCTAAGAGTATAGCAGGGGAATGTAAATCATTGAATATGAAGGTAAAGGGGAGGAGTTTGGAGGGAGCAAATACAATGTTGACACAGATATTTTTGGTGTGGTTCTGATAGGTGGTGCTATCGTAAATCCACGTTGATGGAGACTTCAACCCATGAAGGGTAACGGCTGCGCGAGTCCACGGAGGGCTCCATCCACGAAGGGTCCACGAAGAAGCAACCTTGTCTATCCCACCATGGCCATCACCCACGAAGGACTTGCCTCACTTGGGTAGATCTTAACAAAGTAGGCGATCTCCCCGCCCTTACAAACTCCTTGGTTCAACTCCACAATCTTGACGGAGGCTCCCAAGTGACACCTAACCAATCTAGGATACACCACTCTCCAAAAGGTAATAGATGGTGTGTTGATGATGAACTCCTTGCTCTTGTGCTTCAAACGATAGTCTCCCCAACACTCAACTCTCTCTCACAGATTTGGATATGGTGGAAAGATGATTTGAGTGGAAAGCAACTTGGGGAAGGCTAGAGATCAAGATTCTTGTGGTTTGATTGGAATATCTTGGTCTCAACACATGAGTAGGTGGTTCTCTCTCAGAAAATGAATGCTGGAAGTGTAGGCACGTTCTGATGGCTCTCTTCTCGAATGGAGGAAGGGTGGAGGGGTATATATATAGCCTCCACACAAAATCTAACTGTTACACACAATTTACCAAACTTGGTGGGACCGAATAGTGATACTCGGTCAGACCGATTTAGTTCAAAATGTGAAAGTTAGGCTTTTCGGTGGGACCAACATGTCAACTCAGTGGGACCGATTTCATTAGGGTTAGGACATAACGTAATCTCGGTGAGACCGATCACATGAACTAGGTGAGACCGATTTCTGTAAAAGGAAAACAGAGAGTTGGTTAGGCAAACTCGGTAGGACTGGTCGCTCATTTTGGTGGGACCGAAACGTTACAAAGGGAAATAGAGAGTTTGCAATCCCATCTCGGTGAGACCGAGACCCCTATCGGTGAAACCGAACTGATTATAGTTTCTGGCTATGGCTATGCAAATGAACTCGGTGGCGCCGGATAGATCAAATCGGCGGGGCCGAGTTTAACTTTTGGTTTGGGACATATGTGGATATGAGAAAGTGGTTGAGGGCTTTTGGAGCATATCACTAGCATTTTGAGCAAGCAAGCCATTAAGCAACACCTCATCCCCTTTTAATAGTATTGGCTTTTCCTATGGACCCAATGTGATCTTGGATCACTAAAATAAAAATGTAGAGTCTTTAGCTTGAGCCAATATGTGTCCTTAGCATTTTGAGGGGTCCACATCTCTAGTCCATGCCATGCCAATCATTGAACTTTCTAAAAAAGATTATCTTGAATGGATATTAGTTCAATGAGCTATATGTTGCTAATAATTACCAAAACCACCCAGGGATTAATTGCACTTCCAATTTTTATACAATAAACAAGAATTTCTGGAGCCAAGAGCTGCCGGAGAGGGGCACCTGGGTGGGAACAACCCACCAGGACGCGCCCCCCTCTCTTGGCGTGCCCAGGTGGGTTGTCCCCACCTGGTGGCCCCGCAGCCCCTGAAACCGACACTATAAAATTCTATTTTTCCAGAAAAAATCTAAGAGAGAAAGAATTATCACGATCCACGAGACGGAGCCGCCATCACCTCCTGTTCTTCATCGGGAGGCCAGATATCGAGTCCGTTTGGGGCTCCGGAGAGGGGGATCTTCGTTCTTCGTCATCACCAACCGTTCTCCATCGCCAATTCCATGATGCTCCCCACCGGGAGTGAGTAATTTCTTCGTAGGCTCGTTGGTCGGTGAGGAGTTGGATGAGATTCATCATGTAACCGAGTTAGTTTTGTTAGGGTTTGATCCCTAGTATGCACTATGTTCTAAGATTTATCTTGCTATGACTTTACCATGCTTGATGCTTGTCACTTTGGGCCCGGGTGCCATTATTTCAGATCTGAACCATTTATATTATCACCATTATATCCATGTTCTAGATCCGATCTTGCAAGTTATAGTCACCTACTACGTGTTATGATCCGGCAACCCTGGAGTGACAATAGTCGGGACCACTCTTGGGGATGACCGTAGTTTGAGGAGTTCATGTATTCACCGTGTGTTAATGCTTTGTTCCGGTTCCCTATGAAAAGGAGGCCTTAATATCCCTTAGTTTCCAATAGGACCCCCGCTGCCACGGGATGGTAGGACAAAAGGTGTCATGCAAGTTCTTTCCATAAGCACGTACGACTATTTACGGAATACATGCCTACCTTATATTGATGAACTGGATCTAGTGCCGTATCGCCCTAGATTATAACGGTCTCATGATGAATATCATCAACAAGTCACCGATCCAATGGCTATGAATTTATCCTATATTGTTCTTGCTAAGTTACTACTGCTATCATTATTGTTGCACTTGTTACAAACTATTGCTCTCACTGTTACTGTTACCATTTCTGCTGCTACTATTATCAAAACTATCATACTACTTTGCTACTGATCACTTTGCTGCAGATAATTAATCTCCATGTGTGGTTGAATTGACAACTCAGCTGCTAATACCTTCAAATATTCTTTGGCTCCTCTTGTGTTGAATCTATAAATTTGGGTTGAATACTCTACTCTCAAAAACTGTTGCGATCCCCTGTACTTGTGGGTTATCAAGACCTTTTTCTGGCGCCGTTGCCGGGGAGCATAGCTATATTTGTTGAGTCACTTGGGATTATTATCAATTTATCACTATGAAGAATCTGAAGGGTACTAATACTAAGATTTTTCCCTCAAAGACGAGGGGAGGTCAGGAACTGCCATCCAGTTCTGCTTTAGATTCACCTTCTGTTATAAGTAAACTTGCAACACCAGCACATGCTTCTAATTCTGATATGTCGCAAACTATTGATGATGCTACTTTTGCTACGGATAATGTGTATGATGATGCTAGTACCTTGCTTGATAATGATGATGTGCCACTTAGTGAATTTCTTGATAAACAAATTGCTAGAGTAATACAACATGATGTTGTTGAATCTGATGATGAGCTTGAAACTGAAACTCTTGAAACACCTGCTAGAACTAGCCTTCCTAGATATGAATTGCCTAAGGTACCGGAAGGTTATGTTATGAATGAGGAGACAACTAGAGATATTCTTGCTTGTAGGGATAGAGATGATCTAGAGAAATTATTATGCAAGTATAAAGAAAAATATCTGAATGCTAGAATGAAATGTGATCCTAAGTTTGCTACTTCACCTATCTTTATTGATGATAAGGATTATGAATTCTCTGTCGACCCAGAGTTAATTACTTTGGTTGAATCTGATCCTTTCCATGGTTATGAAACTGTTGTGGCACATCTAAAGAAGTTGAATGACATAGCCACCCTTTTTACTCATGATGAGAAAACTCACTATTACTATATTCTTAAATTATTTCCTTTCTCATTAAAGGGTGATGCTAAAGCTTGGTACAATACTCTTGCTCCTGGTTGTCTGCGTAGTCCCCAGGATATGATTTATTATTTCTCTGAAAAATATTTCCCTGCTCATAAGAAACAAGCTGCTTTACAGGAAATATTTAACTTCGTGCAAATTGAAGAAGAGAGTCTCCCACAAGCTTGGGGGAGGCTTTTCCAATTACTTAATGCTTTGCCTGATAATCCTCCTAACAAAAATGAAATACTTGATATCTTCTATAATGGACTAACCGATGCTTCTAGGGATTTCCTAGAGAGTTGTGCTGGTTGTGTTTTCAGGGAATGAACTGTTGGACAAGGTGAAGAATTATTGAATAATATATTGAAAAATTATGATGATTGACTCTTCCTGAACAGCCAGCTAAAACCACTCCGAAGAAGAGGGGTATATTATATCTCGGCCCTGAAGATATGCAAGAGGCAAAGAAATTTATGAAGGAAAAGGGTATTAAAGCCAAGGATGTTAAAAATTTACCTCCTATTGAAGAATTACATGGGCTTAATACACCACCACTGTCTAAGGTGGTAGAGGTAAATTCTATTATGAAGTTCAATGATAATGACAATCCTCACAATATGCATCCTAGTCAATACCTTTATGAGTTTGAAAACTATATTAGAGAACAAGATCACTTCAATGCAAATGTTTTGAAACAATTGAAATACAATTCTGATATGATTGCTCGCTTGAGTGACTTGTTATTTAGAATCTCAAATGATGTTAGAGGTGTTGGAAAGCATGCTTCTATGGTTCAAACTCAGTTAGAACAAGTTGCTAAATCTCAAACAGAGTTGCTTGATGAAATGAATAATAATATACATGACTTTGATGTTAGAGTTGCAACTAGAGGAGGTAAAATGACTCAGGAACCACTTTATCCTGAGGGACACCCAAAAAGAATTGAACAAGACTCACAAAGCGCTAATACTAGTGCACCTAGTTCTTCTAAAAAGAAAAAGAGGAAGAAAAATAATAGGACTATGCATGCTCCTAGTGACCTGAAATAGAGAAACCTCGTAATAATGGTAATGAAACTTCTATCTTTGATGTTGAAACTCAGTATGGTAATGAACATTCACCTAGTGATAATGAAAAAGATAATGATGATGTTCATGAATTCTCTCAACCAAATAATAAAGAACCAGACAATGATGTTGAGATAGAACCACCTATTGATCTTGATAAACCACAACCCAAGAATAAAAGGTATGATAAAAGAGACTTTGTGGCTAGAAAACACGGTAAAGAAAGAGAACCGTGGGTTCAAAAACCTATGCCTTTTCCATCTAAGTCAACTAAAAAGGAAGATGATGAAGAATTTGAACGCTTTGCTGAAATGATGAGGCCAGTCTTTTTGCGTACTCGCTTGACTGATATTTTGAAAATGACTCCTTATGCAATGTACATGAAAGACATCGTCACCAAGAAGAGAAAAATACCGGAAACTGAAATCTCCACCATGCTTGATAATTATACTTTTAAAGATGGAGTACCTAAAAAAACTTGGAGATTTGGGAATACCAACTATACCTTCCTCATCAAAAAGAATTATGTGAAAACTGCTTTATGAGATTTAGGAGCTGGTGTTAGTGTTATGCCTTTCTCTTTATATAAAAGATTTGATTTGAATAAAATAACACCTACCGAAATATCTTTGCAAATGGCCAACAAATCAACTGTCATACCTATCGGTATCTGTGAGGATGTGCCCGTTGTTGTTGCTGATGTTACTATTTTGACTGACTTTGTTATACTTGAGATGCCCGAGGACGACAACATGTCGATTATCCTTGGTAGGCCCTTCTTGAATACCGCAGGGTCTGTTATTGATTGCAATAAAAGCAAGGTCACTTTTCATATCAATGGTAATGAGCATACAGTGCACTTTCCGAATAAACAATTCCAATTGAATGGTATTAATGTTATTGAAAAATCTCCGACAATCACTATTGGAAGTTTCCAAATACCTCTACCTACTGCCAAATAGAAATATGAAATGATTATTGTTGGGGACATTCATATACCCATTGAGGTAACTTAGTGATTTACGTAAGTTCTTCGGTTTCATGGTAATTGGAAGTCGTTGTTAATAAGACTTGATCAACCTTATTAATGGATCATTTTTGAGCGGTATGAAGTTGATGAATTTAGTAAGCACTACCTTTTGTCCCTACTTTTTGTTTTCTATTTTTATTAGTTAAATAAAATAAAATGCCATGTTTTGTCTGTTTTCTGAAATTCCCGTGCAATAAAAAAATGACCCAAAAATAAAAGTTCTCGGAATGCCCTGAAAATTTAATACGATTTTTTCCTGAATATTTCTGAATTTCTGGCACAAATAATATTAGAGGGAAGTGCACCAGGTGGGCACAACCCACCTGAGCGCGCGAGAACCCCCAAGCACGCCCTGGTGGGTTGTGGGACCCATGTGGGCCCCCTCGCTTATCTCTTCACGCCACTTCATCACTTACCTCCAGAAAAAATTCCCCATAGCTCTCTCTCTCTTGTGTTCTTGCCCTCAAGCCCGCAGATTTCAATCTCTTTGCTCGAAGCTCCGTTTCCGAAACTTTTTCGGGGGATTGTTGCTTGGTATGTGACTCCACCGTTTGTCCAATTAGTTTTTGTTTTAGTGGTTTATATTTTGAATAATTAGCTACTCTTGGTGCTGATGTAGATGAGCTTGCATGTTGAATTATTAGAGTTCTAAGTAGTTTGAATGATTGCTATGGCCTCTATGTATCCCTATGAGTAGTTGCTATCAATTTTGCGAAGTTTTGTTGACAAAATTTTGTTTACTAAAAATTTCAGATTTTTGTTTCATAGGAAAACCATGAATATCTTTAGGAAGTTTCGCTCCAAGAAGAACTCCAAGGGTGTTATTGGGGAGTCTTCTGACAGTGATCTCCATCCTCAGAGGTTGGCAGTAGTACGGTCGTGCGAATGGCCGCACACACCATTCATGGGAGAGGCTGGAATCCTTCAGGAGTTCACACAATATGCTGTTGATGCTGGCCTCACCGACTTCATCGCACCTGAATGTGAAGAGTAGCATCTCCTCACAAACACCTTTGTTCAAAGTTTTAATTTCTTTCCTAGGAATAATCCTCCTGAGGTGCAGTTTAATTTATATGTTGAAACCCATCAGATACCACTTACTGAATTTTGTAACATATGCATGATCCCTTCTGATGGGAGTTTAGTTGAGACTAGGCCGACAGAGTTTGAGGCCTTTTATCGTACTTTGACAGTGGGAGATGAGACAGGGGTGTCTTCTATCACTGCCGCTGGCTTGCATTTTCTTACTGTTCACTACTTTGCTCTTTTCATTGCAAAATGCCTGCTTGCTTGAGAGAAGGTGGGTGCGCTCAGCTCACCAGACCTTGCTGTTTTGCGTTGTGCATTAGAGGGCGACAACACTTATAGCTTGGGAGATATTGTGGCACGTCGCCTCCACATTAATAAGTCCAAGGGTAAAATACATGGTGGGATTTTCGCTACTCATTTGGCAGCTCACTTCAATGTTGAGATACGCCTTCATGATTACCCTTTGACCAAGGTTTACCTACACCGCGCAGCCATGGAACACCACCATTTTATTGCACGAGATTACCCTGACATCCCTATTCCTTATAACTTGGTTTTTAGCATCGAAACTCGTGATATTATTCCATTGCCTGCTCCTACTTTGTTTGATCCTGTTGCCAGGGGCGGACATAGGATTATGCTTGCAGACATCATCGCCTATAGAAACGATCAGGCTGCTGCAGAGGAGGAAGAGCCTCAGCAATGGGATTAGTGGATGCCCGCTCCTCGGTATCACAACTACTACCCAGGCTTCCGACCGATTACCAAGTTAGGCCAAAATCCTAAGCTTGGGGGAGTACGCGTTTCTCACCGACATTACATTCATGTCCACTTATTCCATCTTTTGGTGTTCACACTTTTTCATTGTATCATCCATGCTTAATTTTATTTTCTTGTTTTCTTCTTGTGTGTTTGAAAAACCAAAAAAAATCAGTTGTAGTTAGTTTAATTTCTATGCCTGCTCAGTGTAATACTAAAAAGAAAACCCAAAAATATTTCATTGTCCTTCTTTTACTTGTTGGGAGCTTTCTCGTGTAAATAGTTCTTCTCGTTTTTGCTTTTACCTTTTATTTGCTTGTTCAAGAAAACCAAAAAACTCCAAAAATATTTCAGTGTGTTTCTCTGAATTTCTTTTATTCTTATTCAAGTTGTACCGAGGAAAAGACCACGATGAAAATGTGGAGTGGCTCTCATATGAATAACTATTGAACTAATAAAGAGCCCACTTTACCTTGTCTTCTCCTGTTGAATAAAATGTTTTGCAGATTCCAGCTAAGTCCATGGCACTCTTGCACTATTATTATTTTCATATCATTCGGTCGTGCAAGTGAAAGGCAATAATGGTGATATTCGATGAACTGGCCGTGGCAGAGAGAACGGGTATGAACTCGACTTGTTCTGTTCGTGTAAATATGTTTAACCAAGTATCCATGATTTAGCCCATTATGATTAAACATGTTTGCAATGACAATTAGAGATTATAGTTTCTCATGCCATGCATAAGTAGCTAGGAGTGGATAATGATTTATCTTGAATATCAACATTGCGTTAAAATGATTGTGATGTAGTATGATGATATGGTATCCTCCTCTGAATGTTCGAGTGGCTTGACTTGGCACATGTTCATGCATGTAGTTGAATCAAAACCAACATAACCTCTATGATATTTATGTTCATGGTGATCATATCCTACTCATGCTAGTGTCCAATGTTACTTAGGCATAATGCATGTTTATGACCATTGTTGCTCTCTAGCTGGACGCTTCTCAATCTAATTGCTAGCCTTCACCTGTACTAAGTGGGAATTCTACTTGTACATCAAAAACCTTGAGGCCAAAGTTGTTCCAGATGAGTCCACCATACCTACCTATATGCGGTATTACCCTGTCGTCCTAATTAAATTTGCATGTGCCACCTCTAAAAACTTCTAAAAAATATCCTTTTTGTGTGCCTGGATCGTTCATGGAGTGATAGGAGGTGGTCGGTATCTTCCATGCTAAGCGGGTTATTCTCCGGTCGAGTGTTTATTCACTCGCCATCACACGAGAAAAAGGGCGGTAATAGGGATTCCCAGTCCCGAAGTCAAAAATTCAAATAATTAAACAACACTCCCCTGGCACTGTTGATGGTTTGGACGACACCCGTTGTTTCGGACAAGCCATGGAGTGTGATTGTTGGTGGAGGGGAGTAAACCTTTACTTCTATCTCTTGGGAACCACCAATAGCATGCTTAGCATGGAAGATATTGATAACCGATGGTCATGAAGTAAATGAAAAGGGTGCATGTCTCAAAATATCATTTACCTCTATTTTAAAAACTTGAGCTCTGGCACCTCTGCAAATCATTGCTTCCCTCTGCGAAGGGACTATCTATTTACTTTTATGTTGTGTCATCACCTTCTAAAACATGCGCTAGAACCTAAGAGCACTGTTGTCATGACTTATGCATTATGTGTAGCTAATGTTGGGTGCATCATGACTGGATCTTATCTACCATGAATTACAATGTTTAGTCGTTGCTTGGACTTCTGAGGTGCTCTGCATTTATGTATTGCGGTCTCAGAAAGGGCTAGCGAGATACCGCTATTGTCATATTATATCATTGTTGTTTTGACAATGTGTTTCCGTTTGAGATACCTTATTATTGCTCGCTAGTTGATTATGTCATTGATATGAGTTAATATAATCTTTAAGAGTTATTGTCGGCATGGTTAGTTATAATGTTGACTAAAAACCTGGGTGTTGTTTAAGCTTATTTATGCAAGCAAGAGCAAAAGAGTTCGCAAAAGTTTTTATTTTTCACTTTCAGTTTATCAACTAAATTGCTTGAGGACAAGCAAAGGTTTAAGCTTTGGGGAGTTGATACGTCTCCAACGTATCTACTTTCCTAACGCTTTTCCTCTTGTTTTGGACTCTAGTTTGCATGATTTGAATGAAACTATCCCCGAACTGATGCTATTTTCAGCAAAACTACCATGGTGTTGTTTTTGTGCAGAAATAAAAGTTCTCGGAATGGAACGAAACTTTGCGAGGAATTTTTATTCAATAAACAAGAATTTCTGGAGCCAAGACCTACCGGGGAGGGGCACCTGGGTGGGCACAACCCACCAGGGCGCGCCCCCCCTCTCCTAGCGCGCCCAGGTGGATTGTCCCCACCTGGTGGCCCCATAGACCCTGAAACCGACGCTATAAAATCCTGTTTTTCCAGAAAAAATCTGAGAGAGAAAGAATTATTGCGATCCACGAGACAGAGCCGCCGTCACCTCATGTTCTTCATCGGGAGGCTAGATCTGTAGTCCGTTTGGGACTCCAAAGAGGGGGATCTTCGTTCTTCGTTGTCAGATATGGGGTTCCGGCTATCCTTAAGGTTCGAACACTGGGGTGCGCACGAAGTCTTTCCCTTCTACCAATATATGCTCTAGCTCGCTAGGATCTTGCGGAAGAACTCGATGAACTTGCAACACAGAAAGACACAGGGTTTATACTGGTTCGGGCCACCGTTGTGGTGTAATACCCTACTCTAGTGTGGTGGTGGCGGATTGCCTCTTGGGCTGATGATGAACAGTACAAGGGAAGAACTGCCTCCTGAGGTTGAGGTGTTCTTGCGCGTATGAACTGGTAGTGCGGGGATTCGATCTTCTCTCCCTCTCCATTTGATCGGCCCTCCTTTTTCCTCTACTATGGTGGCTAGTCCTATTTATAGAGGCCCTGGTCCTCTTCCCAAATATCGAGCGGGAAGGGAGCCAACAATGGCGGGCAAATTTGAAGGGGGACAACTAGTACAAGCTATCCTGACAAAAGGTAGTCTGCGCCTGCACAAAGCTTCTGGTGGTGACGCCGTCTTGGGCTCCACGATGACCTCCGTCTTCCAGTCCTCCTGGTCTTGGTCTTGTTGCACCGAAATGGCAACCTTTGCCTAAGGCCTCGGTACTCCGCGGCTGCGCTTGCCCCCTTTGCACCAAAGAGGAAACAAGGACGCTGCGCGCGCTGGTGCCCGCCTGGTGTCGATCGTCATGGCTTACATCACGAGAGCCTCGTGAGGTTCGCCTTGCCTTGATATCTCCGCTCCTCGTGAGCCTGCCTGACCAGGCCACTCCTGAGGAGGTCTTGATGGTGTCCGCCTCGCGAGGCTTGGCCCCTCGCGAGGGTCTTGGGTGCCTTGTTGGTGAAGGTGGGTCGCACGACCTGCTGGCCCTGCCACGCCATGGGCCGCAGGCAGGCAAGTCTGGGGACCCCCATTCCCAGAACACCGACAGTAGCCCCCGGGCCCAAGGTGCGCGCGGGCTTGGCTTCGTGGTGAAGCCAAGGGTCAAGCTCGGAGCACCGCGGGCCCCCAAAGCCTGCGGCCTTGGTTGACGCATGGCGGTTGATTGGACGTGGGCGCCTCCGCTTCCCCATGCTGCCTTGGCGACGGCACGACTTGACAAGTCCCTGCGACATGGAAGGGAATTCCTTATTACCTGCGATCATGGAAGGTGGCGGTTGGCCTTCTTCCGCTACAAATGGAGAGGGGGGCGGAGCCCCCGTCGCCCATCTCCTCCCCGCTTGTTTGCTTCTTCTTCCTCCTTGCTCGACTGCTTGCATCTAATGGCGCCTATGAGAAGGTTCTCCGCCGAAGAGAAGGGGAAAACCCCCCGAGATGTCCCGGAGCTCCTCCTGCCGAAGAAGAGGTCGATCCATCACCGTGACAAAGTGGCGATGCAAGTGGTGGTGAGGCCTAGGTGCGAGCGCCCTCCATCGGGGTATCCGCTACCCCTCTACACCCAAGCAGAGGGCTCGGGAGGACGAAGCGATGAGCAGCGCCGCCTGTGCCACATCTGGGGTCGCCGCGCCTCGGCAACGCGTGGCATCCACGCTGCGGACTCCTCGTGCAAGTTGGTGATGTGGGCGCCGATGCCTCCGAGCTCCTGGATCAGCTTCCCGTGGTTCTTCTCTGACGTGATGCCATCGAGGGGGCCTCTCGAGCTCTGGCTGCAGCACGCCGACCGCAGCGCCCCGGCAACCGGAGCAGAGATCAAAGTGGTCCCCACCGGCAAGATCTTCATGACCAGCGGCTGGGGGAGATCGCTCGGATCTGTCGTGCGAGGGGCGCCCTCGCGATCCACTTCGAGTACGACGGCCTCCACGCTCTTCTTCAAGGTCTTCGACGCTGAGGGCCGTCGCTTGGAGTGCTGCTCCGGAGAAGAGCGCAAGGCTGATGCGCGCTTCGCTCACGTCCACTCCAGCAGCAGCAGCCCTTGGGAGTCCAGCAGTTCTCCGGAGCTCTACGAGACTTCGGAGACGAGCGACGACAGCTACGTCCCCCCGAGCTCTCGCCGTGCTTGGAGCAGGGCTGTGGCATCCGGCCGCCGCCGCCGCTGATCTGGATGGGGTTGGCACCGGCCTCCCGTGGCCCAGTGTTGATGATGGCGTCCGCCACGGAAGGATGTAGATAGGATCCCCCTTAGCATCAGGTTTTGTTTCCTGCGGAGAATCATGAATTACCCCATGGGGGCATGTAAGGACCTGCAATGCCTTTGTACCTATCTTCCTTGTTATGAAGATTTGATGAACGTGTGTCCCGTTAAGGCTCGGTCCCCCCTTTCTTTCCTCGCGATAGCTTGTTGCTCTACATTGACGGGTCCCGGTCCCAAGGCGGCTACAGCCGTCGCTGGTATGCCAGGTCGCGATGCCATGGTCAAGGCCAGGAGGTGTGTGGCCCGAGGTCCAGTAAGAGCCCCTGAGGCGCGATGCTCAGGAGGTCTCCCTTAGCGCCCAAGCGACCATGGTAAGGAAAGAAAGGAAGATGACTTGGCCGCAATGGGGGTTGCGACATGGTGTGAGCGACCACTAGGCCCAAATATTTAGCTGATCCGAGGGTGAGACTTATCTTGCTGACTTCGCGGTGATTCCTGATGTTGTGCTAGGGCTGCGCGCCAACTTACG
Organism: Triticum aestivum; assembly: GCF_018294505.1. NCBI lineage: Eukaryota > Viridiplantae > Streptophyta > Magnoliopsida > Poales > Poaceae > Triticum > Triticum aestivum. The sequence continues at coordinate 133,814,217 of NC_057794.1, forward strand.
TGACATAGCTAGGTCGGTCCGTACAAGTTTTCCTTATCCCGTGCTCTTCTTAGTGCTCTACGTCCTCAGGTCCCGGCCCTCGAGCGAGCTCAGCCGCCACTGGTACGCCAGATCGTGATGCCATGGTCAAGGCCAGGGGGTGAGGGCTAGAGAGCCAGTAAGAGCTCCTGAGTCGTGATGCTCAGGAGCCCCCCTTTTAATGCGCAAGCGAATCGCACGAGAAAAGGAGACTCGCGGTGCCGCCTGCTATCTTTCCCACAGGGTCCCTGTGGACAGACACAAGAAGGAACATGGTTTGTCGTTACTGTCGCCTGCCTGCCGCTGGTTGGTCCGGATGAAGTGAAGGCACTGAGGGCCTGGTGAGGTGACGTGCACGGCGCATGCCGCGAGCCAGAGCTCGACCACTCAGATTTGTCGGTCGTGGCAGGGATGGACCCATGCACCAGCGTCGTGCCTGTGTAGAGGCCCCAAGGGAGGCGATGATCGAGCAGGTGATAGCGGTTGACAGGTTAAGCATGAAGAGCAGATCGACTTGGATAAATGCAGGAAGATACATGCCACTGGGTCTGGCCCGAGCGGCATGGGGATGATGCAGCCCGAGGGGCGCCCCCAGCAAGGTAAGCTAAAGACATAAGCAAAAGGGATACATGCCACAGGGATGGACCCATGTGGCCTGGGAATAATGCAGCCCGAGGGGCGCTCCTAGCTTAAATGAACTTGCAAGATGTCACCTGGTCCTGTAGACGAAGTAGAGTGGATGCAGCTGAAGCTACACATTGATGGAATGGCTCCTCAAGAGCCACCGGGACCCCGAGCCTCGGGAGGCTCTGGGAGCTCGGGAGGTTCCCTGAGGACCATCCTCATCTCCTCCGGAAAGGCGTGGAACCTAGCCTCCTGAGCCGTCAGGACTTGCCTCACGTTGTGCTGATAGACCGATGCCACACTCGGCAAGCCGAAGGGCATGCGAACGTAACTGTGTGGTGGTCCCTCATAGCGGCCCGCACGCGATGGTCAGAAGCGTTCCTGAGATGCGACCCTGTTGGGCCCTGGGATGTCGATGCAGGCGCGCAGCCCGGCATCCTCGCCTGGATGAGGGGCTACGCCTTGTGAGCGGTCGTGGCCGCGCATGACCCTTGCTTCTTGCAGTTCTTCGGTGGTCTTGGTGATGAACTCCTGAGCGGTGGGCACTCCTTGCCCTGTGCTCTCCTGAGGAAAGTGTGCCGTGAGGCACGCCTCCAAGTGGTGCCCAAGTGCCTCCCTTGTAAGGTTGGCAAGGTCCGAGGCTCTCCAGGAGAGAGCCCCCGAGCCCTGCCGGAGGAGGGCGCCGGGCGCGCTTTCCTATGCGGTGGAGGGAGGCGCCCCTGGAGCAGGCGCTGATCCTGACGAGGCTCCTGACGCGACGCCATCTTCTTGGGGTCCTGCGCGGCACGACAGCTTCTACTTGGGGATGGTGTCCGGAGGGCCTTCACTTCTGTTGTCAGGGTTGTCGATTATCGCAGCTTGGAAGGCGCGCTCAAGGGAGCACACCGCACCCCTTTCTTCACATGGGACTGTGATGATTCCCCTGCTTCCTGGCATCTTGAGGATGTTGTAGCCATGGTGAGTGACTGCCATAAACTTGGCCAGGGCTGGATACCCGAGGATGGCATTGTACGGCAGGCGGATGTGCGTGACGTCGAAGTCGATGAGCTCGATGCGGTAGTTCTTGTGCTCCCCGAAGGTGACAGGAAGGCGGACTTCCCCTATCGGTGTGGTGGAACTGTCGATCACTTCAGAGAAAGGCTTGGTTGGCTAGAGCTGCTCATAGGGCACTTGGAGGTTGTCGAACGTGTCGACGGACATGACGTTGAGCCATGCGCCACCGTTGATGAGAGTCTTGGTGACTTGCACGTTGCTGATGACTGGGGAACACAACATTGGCAGGGTGCCAGCGGTGGCTGCGCACTTGAGCTAATCGGCCGAGTCGAAGGTGATGGCGCATTGGGACCACCTGAGCGGGCGCGTGGCCTCGAGCTTGGGGAGTGTCGCGTTCACCTCGCGAGCGAACTGTTTGAAGATGCGCTGAGAGGATGGGGCCTGAGCACCGCCCAAGATGCAAGTGATCGCACGCGGCTCCTGGAAGCCCCCAGCCCCCTCGTCCTGGTGGTGGTCGTCGTTCTTTCTCGGTGGCAGCAACGGGGGAAGACCGGCATTGCCCTGGGGGCGATCCTCATGAGGCGGGTCCCTCTAGGTGCCCTCGCGAGGTTGGTCCTGCCAGCAGTCCTCACGAGGCTGGTCACACCACTCCTGGCGCGGGCCACGGTTAGCCCCGATCGTTGTGCTCGGGGCGTCGACCGAAGCGTCCTTCCCGTATGGCTCTGAGCTCTTGGCAGTCGCTGGTGTTGTGGGTGTTCAGGTTGTGGAAGGCACAGAACGGACGGCTATTCTTGGACAACTCAGGCTGATCTCTGCCTCGCTTGGTATCGGGCTCCGCTGCGAGCACTACTGCCTCTTTGCGCTTCACGTCCTTAGCCTTGGCCTTCTTCTCCTCCACTCCTGCAGCTGGCAGCTCAAGGAGAGAGAGGCGCCCCTCCTCAGCTCTTGCGCACTTGGTCACCAGGTTGAACAACTCTTGAGATGTGCAAAGCTCCATCTGAATAGCCAGTTCGTCCTTCATCTTGACGTCACGGACGCCGTCTGAGAACGCGGAGATGATGGCTTCGTCCGTGACCTTGGGGATCTTGAGGCGGGTGTTGTTGAAGCGCTGGATGTACTTCTGGAGGGTCTCTCCTAGTTGTTGCTTGATGCGGCATAGATCGCCCATGGCCGGTGGGCGGTCGCGAGTGCCCTGGAAGTTGGCGACGAAGCGGTCACGCATCTCGTCCCAGGAGGAGATCGAGCCGTGCTGTAGGTTCAGGAGCCAGGAGCGGGCCCAGTCCTTGAGAGCCATGGGAAACCAGTTCGCCATGACTTTTTCGTCATCGTTAGCCGCTTCGCTGCTCACCTCATAGAGCTGCAGGAACTCTACGGGGTCGACGCTGCCGTCGTATCGAGGAGGTAGATCTGGCTTGAACTTGCCTAGCCAGGCGATGCTACACAGCTCGGGGGTGAAGTCACGACAGCCAGCCGTGGTCGCTGGGGCCCGCTTCTGAGGCGGAGCTTGGTCTTGGTGAGGTCCGCGATGCGCCACTATAGGCGGCACACGGTCTTGACGAGGTGTCGCGGGGAGCGCCGGTGCAGCTTCTTGCGGCCGCGGGATTTCTTGGCAGCTTCTTTCTTCACACGCGGGCGCTTGGCACGGTGGATCACGCCACGGAGGCACGCGCCTTGGTTCCAAGGCACTGTCTTGGGGACGAGGCAGTGGAGGCATGCCATGAGCCCCGTCGCCCGCGGCTAGTTGAGGGGGAGGTAGAGAGTGGGACGGCGTCGGAGAGCCCCCTGCGGCACGGACGAGCTCGGCGACGCGGTCGAGCCACTCCTCATAGAGGTCGTCGACGGGGCGGTAACGCAGGAGCTCGTTCTTCGCGATGAGCGCAGCCCGTGCCTCCATGGGAGCGCGGTGCGCGTGGGACGAAGAACCAGCAGGGGTGAGCGATGGAGTAGCGGTGCGGCCGTCCTGCCGCAGTGAAGGATGCAGCGAGGACACCTGGTGCTCGTTCCCCACCGGGCCGGTGGAAGCGTTGGCGACGGGGGACGGAGAACAGCGAGGTGGCCCGTCGACGGGAGCCGTCTAAGCGACGCGGGCGGCGAGGGCGGCCCGACGCTCAGCTCGAGCACGACGAGCGTGCGACATGGAGACGACCGAGCGACAGGGCGACAGACTGACGGAAAGGAAGCCACAGCGCACCCCTACCCGGCGCGCCAAATGTTGGATGTGGGGTTCCGGCTACCCTTAAGATTCAAACACTAGGGTGCACACAAAGTCTTTCCCTTCTACCAATCTACGCTCTAGCTCGCTAGGATCTTGCGGACGAACTCGATGAACTCGCAACACAGAAAGGCACAGGGTTTATACTGGTTCGGGCCACCGTTGTGGTGTAATACCCTACTCCAGTGTGGTGGTGGTGGATTGCCTCTTGGGCTGATGATGAACAGTACAAGGGAAGAACTGCCTCCTGAGGTTGAGGTGTTCTTGCGCGTATGAACTGTTATTGCGGGGATTCGATCTTCTCTCCCTCTGCGTTCGAACGGTCCTCCTTTTTCCTCTACTATGGTGGCTAGTCCTATTTATAGAGGCCCTGGCCCTCTTCCCGAATATCGAGCGGGAAGGGAGCCAACAATGGCGGGCAAATTTGAAGGGGGACAGCTAGTACAAGCTATCCTGACAAAAGGTAGTCTGCGCCTGCACAAAGCTTCTGGTGGTGACGCCGTCTTGGGCTCCACGATGACCTCCATCTTCCAGTCCTCCTGGTCTTGGTCTTGTTGCACCGAAATGGCAACCTTTGCCTGAGGCCTCGGTACTCCGCGGCTACGCTTTCCCCCTTTGCACCAAAGAGGAAACAAGGATGCTGCTCGCGCTGGCGCCCGCCTGGTGTCGATCGTCATGGCTTACGTCACGAGAGCCTCGTGAGGTTCGCCTTGCCTTCATATCTCCACTCCTCGCAAGCCTGCCTGACTAGGCCACTCCTGAGGAGGTCTTGACGTCGTCCGCCTCGCGAGGCTTGGCCCCTCGCGAGGGTCTTGGGTGCCTTGTTGGTGAAGGTGAGCCGTACGGCCTGCTGGCTCCGCGACGCCATGGGCCGCAGGCAGGCAAGTCTGGGGACCCCCGTTCCCAGAACACCGACATTCGTCATCACCAACCCTTCTCCATCGCCAGTTCCATGATGCTCCCCACTGGGAGTGAGTAATTCCTTCGTAGGCTCGTTGGTCGGTGAGGAGTTGGAAGAGATTCATCATGTAATCGAGTTAGTTTTGTTAGGGCTTGATCCCTATTATCCACAATGTTCTAAGATTGATGTTACTATGACTTTGCCATACTTAATGCTTCTCACTTTGGGCCCGGGTGCCATTATTTCAGATCTGAACCGTGTATGTTATCACCATTATATCACTGTTCTAGATCTGATCTTGCAAGTTATAGTCACCTACTATGTGTTATGATCCGGCAACCCCAGAGTGACTATCGAAGTAATGGGCCACATGTAGCCTAACCCGAGCCCCAGAACCTTTCCAGACATCGGGGGCGGTTGTGCCCCTCAAGACGTCAAGATAGAACTCTGCCTTTTGGCGTGCGGCTGGCCGAGCGGCCGACTCCCGGAAGGCGGCCATGCTCGAGAAGGCGGCTCCAAGACAGGCCGACTCCTAGCAGACAGCCTCCAGAGAGGCCGACTCCTAACAGCTGGCCAATGGCGCCCTCACAGTCTGTGCCCCCCATTAAGAAGATAGGACAGGGAGTGGCTGCAGCGTAGCCCATCCCCCCGTATCCAGGGCCGAGCGTGGCCACAGAGCTCCGTACAGGCGGAGATCTCTGCTCGGCGCAGCCCCTGACATCATTCCTGATAGGCGAAGCCCTGTTCCCACGACCGCTTGTTGGTACGGCCCAAGGATGATGGGCCCTGTCGGTCAGCGAGAGCCCGGAAGACGGTAGGTGCCTCACAAGTCGGAGCCAAGGGAGGCTGGCTCCCAGTAGTCGGCCCGTTCCTTCCTCGGGGCCCCTCGCACCATTAACCAGATAAGACGCGGGGTGGCTACAGTGATCTCCCACCAGGCGGCGAGACTGTAGCCACGCTCCCCTGACCAAGCAAGCGTCATTAGCATCAGGGCAACAGTAATCCGTAGCCGGCAAGACCCGCGAACGGCAGAGGTGGCCTGTCGGCTCTGTACCAGACCAATAGGCGGGGCCCACCTGGCGGCGGGCCCCAGCAGTCGGCGGAGAAGCCGGTGACCAGAGAGACTGACAGTCGGGTCCCACACCTGGCCAGATTACCATTGTACCCCTAGGGGGTAGGCCTATATAAACCTCCTAGGGCACCCATGCAAAGGGTTGGAACCTGTTAGAATTAGACTCACATCCAGGGGAAGAGGAAAGCAAGCCTTGCCTTCTTCTACCTCTGGCATACAGCTCGAGGAGCACCATTGTACTCACCAGTGCTTTAGTGATCATGCGGAGACCCCGCAGAGCAGGACTAGGGGTGTTATCTCCTAGGAGAGCCCTGAACCTGGGTAAAGTATGCCGGCGTTCGTGTCTACGCCTTATCCCGCTTCCAGGCATCGACGACGTTCTACTCGCTCCCACCATGATAAGCCATCCATTTGCATATGTCGCACCCAACCCCCGACATTTGGCGCCGACCGTGGGGCGAGGTGCACCGTCTCCCAGAGACCTGTTCTGGACGGGAACCCTATTCCTTCCAGGCGAGCGCAGCCAGCCCGGCATGCCGCGTCTGCGCTGACGTGATGCATGGCGCGGAGGTTGCCTACGCGGCGAGCTGCCTCACCAATCTTGTTGGAGAGATTCGCCTCTCCGACGAGCCCACATCTGATGGGGGCACCGATGGCCCCGAGAGCCTCCTTGTGAGCCTCCTCGATCAGCTCCACGTCGCCAGCAAGCCTGCTGCTGACTTGGAGTCGGTTGGCTCCACTAACCCGGTGTTGGTCGACTCCGACACGGCATCGCTTGACACATTTCCCTCCAACGTGGTGGTCTACGATGAGCCGCTTCCTCACGCGGACAGCGGCGGCAGCACCGTCACGGAGCTGCTCGTCATCAGCCACAGCGAGCACTCTGGCGGAGGTGGCCAGGATCCGTTGCAGACGCGATGCAAGACATGGCTGCGCCTATCCCGGGAGGCACCGACGCTGAGACGCTGGAAGCACTCCGCGTCTAGCTCGTCGAGAGCACCAACCGGCTGGCCAGCATGAGGCGCCTTTCGGAGGCCTACCAGCGGGAGATGGACCGTGCTGTCGGCGGCACGCCGGCTCCTGGTGGGCCTAGCCGCATTGGCTTGGTCCGGCAGCGTGGCGCGACCATCGCCAGCATGTTCGGGACAGATCGCCCCGTACGCCACGCCTGCAGAGAACGTATGAGCTGCCCAGGCGGCAGTAGACGAGTTAGACAAGCTCAAGGGCGACGAGCGTCGCCACATGACGGAGCGAGTCCAGCAGCTACTCGACGCGGCTGCTGGGCAGCAAGATGCCGGGTGCCGCACCGAAGTGACCGGCCGGCGAAACGACAACCCGCCTCCTCGCTGAGATCAAGGCGCGACATCCCGAACGCCGACTGGTGACGTCCGAGATAGAAGAGACAAGGAGTCGGCTGTCAGCCATAGCCGGACTCACATCACCATCGAGCGTGACCAAGACGGCCGCCCAAGAGCAGTGCGGCGTCGAGACGACTGTCCGCCTCCTCCTCCCCACAGGGACAGACGCATTTCGCCACCGCCTGTTGATCACCCATCACTCGGCGACCGGCTTAGCCGCTGAGAAGGAATTGGAGAAAACGATGCCCGCCAGCGAATCGATCGCCTCAATCGATCCCTGGCGCTAGAAGAAGAAGATGAGCTGGGTCCGCCTTGTTTTGGCCCTCGCATCCGAGATGAGCCTTTCCCCAAAGGGTTCACTCTCCCGAGAGATACACCCAAGTACACCGGCTCCGTAAAGCCGGAGGACTGGCTGGTCGACTATTCCACAGCCGTCAGCATCGCCAACGGCAACAAGCGCGTCGCCGTGAAGTACGTTCCGCTCATGCTCCAGGGCATGGCCCGGACATGGCTGAACAGCCTAAAGCCCCGCAACGTCAACAGCTGGGTTGATTTTACTAAAGCATTCATCCACAACTTCACCAGCACGTACAAGAGGCCGCCCAAGCCTCGCCAGCTCTCCTTATGCGTCCAGGGCCCCAACGAGTTGACTCGCGATTATCTCACACGCTGGGCCGAGTTGCGCAACTCTTGAGAGGGCATGCACGAGGTGCAAGCCATCGAGTACTTTACTGTTGGGTGCCGAGAGGGCACCCTACTCAAGCACAAGCTTCTCTGCGACGAGCCGGCGACCCTCGGCGAACTGCTAATCATAGCAGACAAGTAGGCCACGGCCGACTCCTCCATGAAGGCGGAGATTCAAGTCAATGTGTCAGGCAAGGTGGCCCCTCAAGCACCTCGGACCTCGGTTGGTGAGGCTAGTCGGCAACTGCAACCGAACGACAACAAGCACAAGGCCATGCAGCCGGCTCCCACAAGCCGGCAGGTGGCAACAGTCGAAGATCAGCAGCTAGAAGGGCAACTTCCTCCCAAACACCAGAAGGGCGGAAAGCCCAACTGGCTGCCCACCTTCTCATACGAACAGACTCTCGAAGCACCCTGCAAGTTCCCCAGCGGTGCGAAGCCGTCCAATCACACCACTCGGAAGTGCCACTGGCTCACCAGGATCGCCAAGGGTGACGGACTCCAGCCCCCTCCGCCAGCCAGCCCGCCGCCTCCTCCTCCACAGCAGCCGGCGGCTCCGCCGTTTGGCGCCATACAAGATGATTTTCCTGAAGATCATCGGGCTTAAGTCGTGTTTACCAGCGTGGCTGATGACAGGCGCAGCAGACGGCACCAGCGACAAGAAGTAAATGTGGTAGCATCAGAAACCCCGGAATTCATGCATTGGTCTGAGAAGCCCATCAGTTGGAGCCAAGCCGACCACCCGGAGGTGATGCCCAATCCCGGCTCTTATGCTTTGGTGTTGGATGCCACATTTGCCACCGAGAGGCGAGCTGCTCGCTTCTCCCGAGTTCTGATAGATGGCGGCAGCAGCATCAACATTCCGTACAAAGATACCATGGAGAAGTTGGGAATCAAGCAGAGACATCTTCAGCCCAGTCGAACTATTTTCCATGGCATAGTTCCTGGCCTTTCCTGCTCACCAATCGGCAAGACTCTGATAGATGTCCTCTTCAGGGACAAAAATCACTTCCGTCAAGAGCCAGTTTGGTTTGAGGTGGTGGACCTTGAGAGCCCTTATCATGTGTTACTTGGCCGGCCTGTCCTGGCCAAGTTCATGGTGGTCCCCCACTATGCTTACCTGAAGATGAAGATGCCAAGCTCCAAGGGAAGCCTGACCATAGCGGGGGACTACAAGAAGTCGTCCGCCTGCGCAGCAGAGAGCAGCCGGTTAGCCGAGTCCCTCGTGGTCGCGGATGAGAAGCGTCTCCTTGACCGGGTTGTGGCGATGGCCGGCAATCAGCCGGAAATGTCACCCAACCCCAAGGAGTCGGAAGTCGAGGGCTCGTTCAAGATGGCAAAGGAAACAAAGCAGATACCCTTGGACCCGGAGCTCCCGGAGAGGCACGCTGTCATAGGCGCAAACCTTGACAGCAAATAGGAAGGCGAGCTCGTCGATTTCCTTTGTGAGAATCGGGACATCTTTGCATGGTCTCCCAAGGACATGCTGGGTGTTCCGACGGAATTCGCCGAGCACAAGCTACACGTCCGGTCCGATGCCAAACCAGTCATGCAGCCCTTGCGCCGCCTGTCGGAGGAGAAGAGAAGAGTTGTTGGAGAAGATATAGCCCGGCTTCTAGCAGCCAGCTTCATAATGGAAGTGTTCTTTCCAGTGTGGTTAGCCAACCCGGTCCTAGTGCTGAAGAAGAACAAGCAGTGGCGCATGTGTATTGATTATACCGGCCTCAACAAAGCATGCCCCAAAGACCCATTTTCTCTGCCAAGAATCGACCTAGTGATTGACTCCACAGCCAGATGCGAGCTATTGAGCTTTTTTGATGCATACTCAGGGTATCACCAGATCAAGCTAAGCCCAGCCTACAGGCTGAAGACCGCCTTCATCATGCCATTCGGAGCCTTCTGTTACTTGACCGTGACGTTCGGCTTGCGAAATGCCGGTGGCATGTTTCAGCGTTGCATGCAGAAGTGTATCCTCAAGCAACTCGGCAGAAACGCCCACGTCTATGTGGACGATGTGGTGGTGAAGACGGAAAAGCGAGGAACGTTACTAGAAGACCTCAAGGAGACCTTTGAGAACTTGCGCCGATTTCAGATCAAGCTCAACCCGGAGAAATGCGTCTTTGGAGTGCCAGCCGGCCAGCTCCTTGGCTTTCTGGTCTCAGAGCGTGGCATAGAGTGTAACCCTGTGAAGATCAAGGCCATCGAGAGGATGGAGGTGCCCACCCGACTGCTGGACGTGCAAAAATTTACCGGCCTCTTGGCATCCATCAACCGTTTCATCAGTCGGCTAAGCGAGAAGGCTCTTCCCCTGTACCAGCTCATGAAGAAGACCACTTTTTTCGAGTGGAATGACAAGGCGGATGAAGCTTTTCTCCAGCTCAAGAAGATGTTGACCACTCCACCTGTCCTGGCAGCCCCGACTCCTAAGGAGCCTATGCTCCTCTACATCGCCGCCACCAGCCGGGTGGTCAGCACAGTCATAGTAGTGGAACGCAAGGAAGAAGGCAGAGCTCTACCATTCCCGAGGCCGGTGTATTACCTGAGTGAAGTACTATCAACCTCCAAGCAAAACTACCCTCATTACCAGAGGATGTGCTACAGTGTGTACTTTGCTGCCAAGAAACTAAAGCCTTACTTCCAAGAACACCTGATTACTGTGGTCTGCCCAGCTCCACTTGCCGAGATCATTGGAAGCCGAGACGCTTCGGGCCGAGTGGCCAAATGGGCCATAGATTTGGCCCCCTACACCATCTATTACCAGCCTCGCACCGCCATCAAGTCACAAGCACTGGCCGACTTCCTCGTCGATTGGGCCGAGACCCAGTACCTACCGCCAGCGCCAGATTACACTCATTGGCGAATGCACTTTGATGGTTCCAAGATGCTCACCGGTTTGGGAGCCAGTATCGTCCTCACCTCTCCCAAAGGCGACAAGCTCAGATATGTGCTGCAGATTCACTTTGCCGCCTCTAACAACGTTGCTGAATATGAAGCACTCATTCACGGGCTCCGGCTTGCACTACAAAAAAAGACACATCCATGACATTTTGGGCCGAACGAATTTTTTCTGTCATACATATGACACTTCTATGATGATAATGGTGACCAAACCCGGTATCATCATAGATGTGGTGGGCTCCTACTTCTATGACAAAAAATCATGACAGAAAATGGGCTTTTCGTCCTGGGCGGGCCGGAGACGCGGTTGCATGACATTCTTTGGGCCGTACATGACGTAAAAAACCATGGTAGAAGCGAGGGGGAGGAAAATTTTGGGGAGTTCCCGGTTACGGTGGGAGGTCGGGGGTCGAGCGATGCGCGTTTCTCTCATACACGTACGCATGTGTGTGTGAGGCGTTGGCTCTAACTGAACCCGAGCGAGGCGTTGGGCCCTATCTGAACCCGAGTGATTGCACTGCAGGCTACGCGTTACTGAACCCGTGCGATCGATCGATGGCTATTAACTGAACCCGTTCGAGCGATTCCTTCACTATTGCTGCTAACTGAAGCCGATCGATTGGA